>NW_026916938.1:0-51804 GCF_035046485.1 Aedes albopictus
GATCATACACGTACCTACGTGAGCGAAGGTAAAATGTGGCTTTGTTTTAACCCTTCAGGACGCGCGCTGTTGTAAAAAGTACAACACTACCAAAAAACCTCGCTCGTCGTATACAGCGCGAGCGCGGTGCAGTTTCGGTAGCTTGATGGCGCGCGTCCTGAAAGGTTAATTGATCACAATTATATCATATGCCGATATGATTACTTCTGCAGACGCTGTTTAGTTTTATTCTGTTTTAGATTATTTTTAGTAATGAAAAAAGATATTTATGATATAATATCAAACAATATATGGTCGAATAATAATAGATCGAAAGAAAAAAAGTTATAATAGACAAATGCAATCATCAATTGAGCAGAATTGTCTGTATACATAGTTGACATTTTTATTGATTAGAATTATTTAGTAGGTACCACATTTGCTATCTCCACGCTCACTTACATTCATTACTTTATAATACATACTATGTATTACATAGTCTGTTCGGTACTTTTTGACGTTATAATTAGAAGTTAGAATAGCAGTACTGTTAAAGTGACATATAAATCTAATTACACACTCAATCCTGAATTGCCTGTTCGGTACTTTTATGACGAAAATAGAACAGCAGAACTTTTTCGGTAGCTACTGTAATCGATTTTACTGAGGCTCAGTACACCAACTGTCAAAAACGGGTACAAAAGGTAAACAATCCGTTATTGATGTATTCAGCTGTTCTATTTTCGTCAGAAAATTACCGAACACGGTATTCAAAATTAAGTGTGTAAGTTTACTCAATTTTGAGATTAAAAAAAAACTCATATGCAGATGTATCACTTTTTGAAGCTAAAATTTTACTTAACCTATAAGAATTGGGAATCGTAGAAAGTGATAGGATTTTGGCACCGTAACGGGACTGGGATATTGAAAGAAAGAAATAAATACTTAGATAAACATATCAATAGCTATGATGCTATATTTGCCCAAAAACTCAAAATAAAGCAATGAATAAAATAAAAAATACGGAAGAGTCTGATGAAATTTCTAGAAGTGGCAATGCCTTTATTTTTTACTTCATCATATGAAACAGCAGTCTAAAAACTAAAGAAGGTATCCCGAGCAGGGGAGAATATCAAATTGATAACTATGAAATCACATAGCCTGTTATTATATCTTGTTGTGTTATTATTGAGTAACCAAGGTATAACTTTGCAATAACATGTTTTGTTGGGCAATGTTATTTTGTTATGATTAGACTATTGATAAACACCCATTAAATGACATTTCAATAATATGTTATGTTATAGAACACGTTTGGTTATAGCTGTGCTATTGAAAGTGTACATACAATTTATCATAAATAGCACAACAATAACAAGTTTTGAAATAAAGACTAAGGACTGTATCAAAAAGTAATAAGCAACATTCACAATAGCATTGAAAATTGTTGTGTCTTCATATTAGTATATTTTTTATTAATCCTGTTATCAGTTTCATGTCATAACTATTATTGCTTTTGGTAATAACTTTTAAATATCAAAATTTGTTATTGAAATATTCTAGAAATTCACTGTTATTAAATTGTTATTGAAACTAACAAAGCATGTTATTAAATTGGTATACCAGGAACATTTTTTTGTTATGAAATTTGTTATTTTGCCGCTTATGACAGACAAGTTTATAACATAATATTTTATGCCAATAATATGAAAATAACTGATTGTATTACTCAGTTATTTTGCCCAAAAAAACATATTTTATTATGCTGTTGTTATTCTCTTCTGCTCGGGATACTATGAAATGGTTATATCTGCGATAAATTTTCTCCGATTTTGACAATATTGATCTCATTTAATCCAGATTTATTTTTTCCATCTAAAACAAATCCGACTGAACCGATCTGGTCATCGTGGGTTAAGGAAACTCCGAATTGCCATACGCGTGTAATTTTCCATAGACCAGCTATAATAGCATATCTGCCCAGCCTAGGCCCAAAGTATTGACTTCAAAGTAATCATTACGAAGCATGTTTCACGAGAGACCATGTCTTTTCAATACGCTAACTCCAACGATGACGATATTAGAATAGTGGAGCTTAGAAGCAAAGGGGTGTAAGTTACAAAAACCCACTTTCGAGTAAATGAGCTTTGAAGTTTTTTACCAGTTCTTCATCCCATTCAAAATGTATGGAGTTTCAATATCAACCCAATTTTCTCTGATTACTGTATTTTTTCCAATCTTCATAAAAATAATCTTCAAAATGTTCCTGAAAGCTTGAAATCTGAAGACTTTTTGAAATGCTCAGCTCAAACTCGACAAAATCGTCATTTACACCTCTTTGCATCTGGGCCCCTCAATAGTAAAAAAACATTTTCCAGAAAATTTGGACTTTTGGGAATACCGCGTAACCCAATCGTTCTATTCGCAAAACCAATCAATAAAAAAAAGATTTATTATTCAAACGAGTTAAAGTTCACTTAAATCGGTTCAAAGTTGAAAAAATATGAGTACTTTGAGGGTAGCCGGATACGCTTCCGGAATTCTACGCAATAAAAAAAAGCAAATCTGCAGCCCCTCAACAGCAATTGAATGCTTTTTTATATTTTTTTTCAATTACAGAGAATAAAGCTGTTTCCTTATAAGCATTTTTATATATTTAACCTGCATCCATCGACCTTTTGCTCCACAAGCAATGAAAAAAACTTATACATAATCAAATTTCTCATTTTTTTGTAATATAGCTAAAAATTAAAATAATTTCATATTCTGATATAGTTATGTTACTTTTTCAACTGATCATTTTGTTCAGTTGCAAAAATAACAAAGTTATAACAGAGTTTGTTCTGATTTATTTGTAACAAAACTAGTTACAAAAGATTATAATATATTTTGTTATAATTTAGTTTGAAAAAGTAATAAACAGTCCGTGTCATAACAAAATTATAACATAATTTGTTAGTTATATCACATTAAGATATAATTATGATATATTCTTGTTATGTTCATCTAGTCGGGAAACTATTTTTATTATTGATTATGCGAATAGAACGGTTGGGTCATGCGGTATTACCAAAAGTACAAATTTTCTGGAACATGTCCTTATACTATTGAGCGGCCCAGATGCAAAGGAGTGTAAGTGACCATTTTGAGCTGAGCATATAAAAAAAACTTCAGATTTCAAGCTCCCAGGAACATTTTTAAGATTATTTTTATGATGATTTGAATTCCAATATATCAGAGAAAATTCGGTTTATTTTTGAAACTCCATACATTTTGTATGGGATGAAAAATTGATGAAAAACTTCAAACCTCATTTACTCAAAAGTGGGGTTTTGTCACTTACATCCCTTTGTTTCTAACCCCCTCTATTCTAATATCGGAGTTGGAGTAGTTGGAGCGTATTGAAAAGACATGGTCTCTCGGGAAACATGTTCCGTAATGATTACTTTAAAATCAATGAACACGTACTGTATAGTAGCAAAGGATTATTGGCTGGGACTCTTATTTAATTTGCACATCTTCCGGCAAATCTTCCGGAGTTAGATTTAAGTGCAATAAAAGCAATATGAATAATTTCACAGTATTTGTGCAGTAGCTATATATCCCGCTTCAAGTTAGATTTGACAATAATGTTTACATCCAACAAGCCGTGTTGGTATACAAACAGTTTCTTTAGTACAGCTTCTAGCTGTAATGATATCGCATAACGGCCTTCAAGGCGCTGCTGGTTTGTGGATTTGTTAGTATTACGAATTGTACTATATATTAGCAGCTGTTTCGTTAATGGGAACTCCTATTAAGTTTGTTCAAGTTTTCACATAACTATTACTTAATTTATCTTCTTAAGTTTATTGACTGCTGCATCATATTATTGATGATGATGATGATGATGATTGAGTACTCACCATCAGCGCAAGGATTACCTATATGTCATATTAACAGTACTGCTATTCTAACTTCTAATTATAACGTCAAAAAGTACCGAACAGACTATGTATTAAGAAGTAATGGATGTTATTGAGCGTGGAGATAGCAAATGCGGTACTAAATAATCCTAAACAATACAAATGTGAATGATAATTCTGCTCAATTGATCACTGCATTTCTCTACTCAAACTTTATTTTATTACGACCTATTATCATTTGACCATATTTGCTTTGACACCTATATAAACTTTTTCATTTCCAAAATAATCTAAATCTTAGAATAAAACTAAATAGCATCTGCAAAAGTTATCATATCAGCCTATGATATAATTGTGATCAATTAAAACAAAGCCACATTTTACGCTCACGTAGGTACGTGTATGATCGTCGGTCTCACAGCGCAAAGAAAAAAAAAACAAATTCAATCATCACCGTCCGTAAAGAATCACGACTACAGCAACTTTGACGCCGCCAGTAAGCACCCCATGACAAAGCTCAATCATAAATAGTCGACTGGCTATTTTTTCGTCGTTCTCTTTGTTCAACAAACGTCGACGGGCCATGCGCACGCCACCACTGTTATTAGTGTTTCAGTGCGCATGTCTGCGCACCGCGATAGCGCTGTTGGTAAGAGAGAGAGGTTCATTGTTTGATCTTGCATTCAAATCTCTGTCTATTTTTGTTCTGCGACTGACAAACAAGAGATGGGGGAATAGGGAAACTGGCAATACGTGGAACCAGTAAAGCTTCTTTCATTGCTCGCTTCAGGTGCTGTGATAGCCTCATTGGTAAAGGCGACTGATAAGTAGCGATGGTGGGATTATTGGTTCAAATCCCGTCTTGGTATGTATGTTTTATAATGAACTAGAAAGTTTTTTTGCGTGACCTATTATTTTCTAAAAATAGAATAACACACTCAAAATAATTACCCAAAAAAATGAGTATAAAAACTAGTTTTTACCCTAATTGGTGTCAAAGGAATTATAACACAATTTGTTATAATTTTGTTATATTCTATCATATTTCATGGAACAAATTTTGTAATATTTTTGTTATGATCATAACACAAGTTATTATATTTTTGTTCTTTTCAGTGGGAATTTTGTTAGAATTTTTGTTATTTTAACTACTAACGGTACATGTTTTATAACAACCCTTGTTATAAAAATTTATTGTAACAAAATAACACAGCTTGTTATAATTTTGTAATGTCCATCTAGTCGGGTAGTGAGTCCTAAAAAAATTAAACCTCTGTATTTCGAGAATCCGACTTTATAGAAGAGTTTCGTCTTCGGCAAGGTTGATCAGAACATCAATAGCTATCTGATAGTGAACTAGATGGTTCCCCGGGTAGAGCTTAATGGCAAAAGAATGGCAAATTTTACCATTAAAACAGAATGTTTGAATGGCAAAATGTGTTATTTGTTTGTTTGAAATAAGAGTTAAAATAACAAAAATAATAACAAAATTTTGGTAGTAGAAAAACTTAAAAATAACTTATTTTGCCATTGTAATAACAAAGTAATGGTAAAGCATGCGGATAAAATTGAAGAACAAAATAAGTTATTATTGAAATATTGATAACAAAATAAGACCCAAATTAACTGTTATCGGTGAATAACAAAATATGACATTCTTGAGTTATTGATAACAGAATAAGAACAAATTTAGCTGTTTATGTGGTGATAATGGTAGGTTTAGTTGTTCAAATTCAATTTTAAAATAATGGTTGATTTAGTTATTATTTCAAAGTAGCAGAAGAAAGGTAAAATGAGCTATTTCATTTTTTTCTTCAATAAAATTAAAGTTCATCAATCAATTTTTGTTTGTTTATAGAGACTTTACCCAGAAGGGGCATTCGTCTCTAATTCATCAATCAATGTAAAAACAGTTTTTTTTGTTATGCTTGAAATATACAATATAATAGTTAATGGTATATTAAGAGTAAAATATGTTATGGTGCCTAGTTTTAATAATTTCTCACAATATCAAAATAATGGCAAATTTAGCTAGGAATGTAAATTATGTTATTGTTGTGATATTTTATACAATTCAGTATAAAAGGTGCTAAATTGCAAGTTTTACCATGATAGTAATTTTTGTTATTGATGTGTTATTTAGCATTATTCATGAATAACATATCAATGACAAGATTTGCTATGATTGTATATTTTGCTATTGATTTGCCATTTTAAGTTTTTCATAATAACAGAAGAATGGCAAAACGAGATATGATGGCAAAACCAGTTATTATTTTGTCCTTTGTTTGCCATTAGCCTCTACCCGGGTCTGGGATTATCTGTTAGGTGGCGCTAGTGGGTCCTAAAAAATTAAAACCTCTGTATCTCGAGAATCCGACTTTATAGAAGAATTTCGACTTCGGCATGGTTGATCAGGACATCAATAGCTATCCGATAGTGAACTAGTTGGCTGTAGGTTTTTCTGCTAGATGCCGCAAGTGGACTCTAAAAATTCGGAATTTCTGTATCTTGAGAATCAGATTACATAGAAGAATTTCTTCTTCGGCAAGTTTGATCAGGACACCAATAGCTATCCGATGGTGAAATAGTTGGTTCTGGGTTTATCCGGTAGGTGGCGCTAGTGAGTCCTAAAAATTTAGGGTTTATCCGGTAGGTGACGCTAGTGGGTCCTAAAAAAATTAAACCTCTGTATCTCGAGAATCCGACTACATAGAAGAATTTTGTCTTCGGCAAGGTTGATCAAACCATCAAGAGCTATCTGATAGTGAACTACATGGTTCTGGGTTTATCCGCTAGGTGGCGTTAGTGAGTCCTAAAAAATTTAAACCTCTGTATCTCGAGAATCCAACTATATAGAAGAATTTCGTCTTCGGCAAGGTTGATCAGGACATCAATAGTCATCCGATAGTGAACTAGTTGGTTCTGGGTTTATCCGGTAGGTGGCGCTAGTGAGTCCTAAAAAATTTAAACCTCTGTATCTCGAGAATCCGACTACATAGAAGAATTTCGTCTTCGGCAAGATTGATCAGAACATCAATAGCTATCTGATAGTGAAATAGATGGTTCTGGGATTAACAGTTAGGTGGCGCTAGTGAGTCCTAAAAAATTTAAACCTCTGTATCTCGAGAATCCGACTACATAGAAGAATTTCGTCTTCGGCAAGGTTAATCAGGACATCAATAGCTATCCGATAGTGAACTAGTTGGCTGTAGGTTTTTCTGCTAGATGCCGCAAGTGGACTCTAAAAATTCGGAATTTCTGTATCTTGAGAATCAGATTACATAGAAGAATTTCTTCTTCGGCAAGTTTGATCAGGACACCAATAGCTATCCGATGGTGAAATAGTTGGTTCTGGGTTTATCCGGTAGGTGGCGCTAGTGAGTCCTAAAAATTTAGGGTTTATCCGGTAGGTGACGCTAGTGGGTCCTAAAAAAATTAAACCTCTGTATCTCGAGAATCCGACTACATAGAAGAATTTCGTCTTCGGCAAGGTTGATCAGGACATCAAGAGCTATCTGATAGTGAACTACATGGTTCTGGGTTTATCCGCTAGGTGGCGTTAGTGAGTCCTAAAAAATTTAAACCTCTGTATCTCGAGAATCCAACTATATAGAAGAATTTCGTCTTCGGCAAGGTTGATCAGGACATCAATAGTCATCCGATAGTGAACTAGTTGGTTCTGGGTTTATCCGGTAGGTGGCGCTAGTGAGTCCTAAAAAATTTAAACCTCTGTATCTCGAGAATCCGACTACATAGAAGAATTTCGTCTTCGGCAAGATTGATCAGAACATCAATAGCTATCTGATAGTGAAATAGATGGTTCTGGGATTAACAGTTAGGTGGCGCTAGTGGGTCCTAAAAAAATTAAACCTCTGTATCTCGAGAATCCGACTACATAGAAGAATTTCATCTTCGGCAAGGTTGATCAGGACATCAATAGCTTTTCGATAGTGAACTAGTTGGTTCGAGGTTTTTCCGTTGGGTGACGCTAGTGAGTCCTAAAAAATTTAAACCTCTGTATCTCGAGAATCCAACTATATAGAAGAATTTCATCTTCGGCATGGTTGATCAGGACATCAATAGCTATCCGATAGTGAACTTGTTGGTTTTGGGTTTATCCGGTAGGTGACGCTAGTGAGCCCTAAAAAAATTAAACCTCTGTATCTTGAGAATCAGACTACATAGAAGAATTAGGTCTTCGGCAAGGTCGATCAGGACAACATGAGCTATCCGATACAAGTTGGTTCTACAGTGTATCAAACAATTGTCCGTACAGCAATTTTTTTGTCAAAATAATTTTTCCATCAAATGTTTATAACTTCATATACGTCAATCAAAACCGCTGAAATTTTGACCAATCGTGAATCATATATTACTGTTCTATTGGTAAAATTTTGAGCGAGATCGAATAAGTTTTCTGAAAGTTATAGAACTTTTACTAAAACTTATAAGATTTTTGAACACATTTTTAAAACATTATATCTCAATATGTAGTCGATCAAACTTTTCCAATCTTTTTTGTGTTACAGCTTATACCTAAGGCTGTCATATGCAGCTTCGTTTGTGGTTTTATATTCACTAAACAAAAATATGAAAAATGTGCTTATGTTGTTGACGGTATTTAAAAAATTACCATATTTTGAACATATAATCTGCCAAACGTTTTCTACCAATAAAAGTGCATTAACTGAACGAAAAGTGAAGAGGACCTACTCTTCATATGTTGTTTAGTAGGTCCTGTATAAAAATATTACATTAAGAGAGTTTAAAAAAGCTGAAAACACTTGGCACTTTTATTGATCAATATATGATCAATTTCCAAATAATACTCTGAATATATACAGATTTTTCATATTTTTTGTAGTGAATATAAAACCTCAAACGAAACTGCATATGAAAGCCTTGAATATAAGCTGTAACAGAAAAAATATTGAAAAAGTTTCATCGACTACATATTGAGATATAATGTTTTAAAAATGTGTTCAAAAATCCTATAAGTTTTACTAAAAGTTCTATAATTTTCAGAAAACTTATTCGATCTCGCTCAAAATGTTACCAATGGAGCTGCAATATATGTTTTATGATTGGTCAAAATTTCAGCGTTTATAAAAAAGTTATAAACATTTGAATGAAAAATTATTTTGACCAAAAAATTGCTGTACGGACAATTGTTTGATACACTGTATGTTTATCCACTAGGTGGTGCTAGCGAGTCATAGAAATTCTTATCTTCTGTTTCTCAAAAACCAGACTACATAGAAAATTTTTGTCTTCAGGAAAGTTGATCAGGACATCAAGAGCTATCCGATAGTGAACTAGTTGATTGTAGGTTTGTCCGCTAGATGGCGCAAGTGGGTTCCAAAAATTCTGAACTGATATTGGTAAAGTAGTTTTTACGATAAAATAAAACTGCATGGGTACTGATTGATAACAAAACCAGCTAGGTATCAAACAGCCGTCTTATTTCATATAAACTATTCATATAATTTATAACTAAATATAATGTTGAAAAGAACATAGTATAGTATAATTAGTAATCAACCTGAACTCAACGTAATTTTGAAACTCCTTGAAGAGTTTAGAAAGAAATTCTAGGTCGAAATATGTGTAGAAACTCCCAATGGATAAATATCCTGAGGAAGTTCACCCAGAATCATTGTAGAAATTCTTGATAGAATTCCCGAAGGAAATCTCTAAAAAAGTATCTTACTGATGTCACCAATGTAATGAAATCCTTGCAAAAATCACTGGTGGAGTTCTCGCTGGAATACCTGGACAAATATACGATAGAATCCTTAGATGATTTCGTGAAGGCATCCCTGGAGAAATTGGGCTAGAAGGAATCTCTGGATGTATTCCTTGAGGAATCTCTTGGAAATTCTCCAATAAAATTCCTGGAGAAGTTTTCAAGGATTTTCTAAAAGGATGTTTAACAGAGTTCACAAAGAAATGTGTGGAGATATTCCCAAATGAAGCTTTTAAGAAATGCACCAATGAATCGTTCTAGAAATTCCACAAAGAATCCCTGAAAAAATAACACTGGAATATCCGGAGTACCCGGAGAAGTTTTCAATGCATTTGCTGGGAGATTTTTTTTGAGAAATCTGTAAAAAGATTCCCTTACAAACTTCCCAATGATCCGTAGAGGAATTCTCCATAGATCCCCGGAAGATATTTCGATGAAATTTATGGAGACATTTCCGATAGAATTCCTGGATTGTTTACCAACGATTTGCTGGAGAAATCAGTCAAAACATTCATTCAAGAAATATTCAATCAATTCCACAAGATTCCTGAGTTTCCTCAAAAATCCTTGAAAAGCTTTCCAAACGAATCCTTGGAAAATTTTCGTTTAAACACCATAAGACAGGGGTTCTCAAACTTTTCCCCCTTGCGACCCACTTTTGATTGTAATAGAATTTGACCACCCACCAGCACGTGTTTGAAAAATATTTTAGAAAATTTGAAAAGAATTTTTAAATAAGTACATTTTATCGCTTTTACTGTGATATAAATTTATTTGTGTCAATTATTATCAATTAGAATTTTGACCAGCATACTTTACGTCAAGCCCGTGCACAAGGGAGGGGTTTTGAGGATTAAACCCCTCCCATTGCCGATGTTCCATACACCAGGCGTCTCTCCGCCCTTTGTAAAAATTAGGAAAAACCCCTTTCTTGTTGTCTTTCCTGTGCACGGGCCTGCTTTACGTGACACTTATTCATGAGAAATGGGAAGTGTTTTCCAAATTTAAATCAAAGTATTTTTTTGAATTTTACAAAGTTTTTGTTTTTGAATAAAAAGCCTAAATAAGGTCAAAATGCCCATGCAATCAGCCTCAGCAAACTCTTCTGTCAAACGTTTCACGATTAAAGAAAACGTAAAAAATCTAAAAAAGCATCAGTTCATTGGTAATTGAATACTTCAAAATTAAGAATTTCCTTTCAAATGAAGGCGTATGAACATGACCTAATTTCTAGGAATATATCTGCCATTTCCACAAGACAGCATTATAAGTTTTTTAAGTGTTTTTTCTAGATTTTAAAAAGGATTAACTATAAATGTTGACATAGGTTATTGAAGACATTTATAAAAGTATCGGTCAATCCGTCGCGACCCACCAAAAATCAGCCCGCGACCCACCAGTGGGTCGCGACCCATAGTTTGAGAAACGCTGCCATAAGAACCTGCTCGTGGAATCCCCAGATAAACTCCTTTAGGACTCTCTAGAAGAACTCCCCAACGATTCCCTTGCAAAAAATCTTCAGGAAATCTTTGCAAACATTTTCTAAAGAATCTTTAAATTATTTTCATATGAAACCCCTAGATGAAATTTCGATGGATACCTGCAGGAATTCCACAAGAAGGATGATGTGTAGAAAATTCCCTAAAGTATATCTTGGGAAATTTCTGTTGGAATCTGTGGAAAAATTTCCTATGATTTTCTGACAGGATTCACGAAAGAAAATCTGGAGGAATTCCTGAAAGAATTCTTAGAGAAATTCCCATAAAAATGTCTTGAAATATTTCTCAACGAATCCGTGGACTAATGATGGGATGGGATGCTGCACTCATGGAAGTTCTCATGACACTCATTTTCGCGCTGTTGGTCGCTGCTGTTCCGTCGCATCGGATGAGTGCATTTCGGTTCGCGCATGCTGCTAAGCTTGGCATGCTGCTGCCCTTGTTGGGAATCCCTTACATTTTGAAAAAGTCTTTGTAGAATTTTCGGTAAATTTTCGATAGAATTTATGAAGTTATCTCAGGAAGAATTCTTCAATTAACACTTTTTGAATCTCCCAGGAAGGAATTTTTCAAAGAAACTCCTGCAAGATTTTACCAATCAGTACCGGCAGAAATTCCCAATAAAGTAGTTAATAAAATTCCCTATAGAATTTCCAGATGATATTTTGAGAAATTTGTGGAAGAATTCTTCAACGAATCTCTTGAGAAATTTTCCAAAGAATCTTGAAAAGTTTCCCAGAGAATTGTGGATCAATATTCTGTAAATATTTCCAAAGAATTTGTTAATTGAATTCTCCAAAAATTCCTTCTAATATCTTGTTGAAATTCCATAAGACATGGAATGCCTCGGCGAAATCTCTAAGAAATTTCTACATTCTTCAATGAATTCTTTGCAATTCCACCAGGAATCCTTGTAGCAATTCCCCAAAAAGTGAATAATGAAATGAAGATTTAGACCACTGTGAAACAGAGAAGTTTTGTAAAACAACCATCGGCTACCTAACAGTTCAAGTCAAACTTCAACAATGGTTCAACACTCAATGCAGCAAATATGCGTTCCGATAGCTTTTTGCTCTTCATAACGCGTCGGATCCCATGTCGACACGTGTGTGGCAACAGTCAAACGTTCTGGACATCATACTTCCTGTGCGCGGCAGCTTGCTTGCGGAAGGTGGGCAGTGGTGGAAATGAGGCTGACAATTTGCTCGGCAACATGTTATACATTTATTATCGTTTGTTCAAATCGGGTCCGGATTTGGTTTGGTCCCCATTCCGGACCAAACGTAGTTGTGCCCGAGGCTATGGCAGTGAGTGGGTCGGTAGCAGCAGAAGCCATACCAAGCATCACAAATGTATGGAAGTTAATTTATTCATCATATATTGATACAGCTAGCGAATGGAGATGGGTTCGTAGTTCAACTACGTATAGGCGACTAATACATTTATGATATTGGTAGAAGGTGACAAGTCAATATGGGGAAGCCTAGGGAATTGGAAGCTCGCACACCGGAACATATGCTTACACCGGTGATGGTGTCACGCTTCGGAAGCATATCCCACTGGCGGTACCCGGAAAATTTCAAACCTAGGAAACAAAACGCTTAAGCTCATTTATTAATTGATTGAAACAGCTTTGGGTGTTAATTTTAATTGATTTTAGATTTTCAACGAGATAATGTTATTAGTTAGTTGCGGTCATCGGGGTGATATGAATGGAATGGAATAATGATTTGTGAAAATCGAACTCAGTGCCAGTTGACTGTAATGGAAAATTGTTCTATATCAAGTAGATTTATTTTTATTTTTTTTTGTATAAATGTCTAACAGATATGCTATCGAAATAACAACCTGGAAGGTAATCAGCGCAACATGTTGATTGTACTCTTGCAAATTGAACAAATTACTGCAGGTATCAATTGTTCTTCTACAAAACAATCGTTGATGGAGCGATGCATAAGATAAGCAAACCGTTCAGAAAATATCATAAATAGAAATAAAGTTAGTTGTTGCATACACCAACAAATTTCAATACTGCCGATTAGTGGACCATTGTTTTTGGTTTGAAGTTTCAAAGACGAAGTTGTAATAATGTAACAGTCCTAAATTTTACTATCCGATTCTATTTCGAGTCTGACTCCACGACAAAAACCAACACAAGAACCAACCAGTCAGTGACTTCTACTATCCTGGGAGCAACCTATAGAGATTAACACAAACCATCGAACACCACTGGATGTTTAGAACGGCATCACGGCAGACATCCAGTGCAGTGCAGGTTGTGCACCACCGATCATATCGCGAGCAAGAGTCAGGTAAAAGTCAGTCACGTGTGACTGTGTGAGCTCTCTCCAGTAGAGCTGGAGCAGGATTGCACCCACAGGAGTCAGTACGTGCCAGGATTCAGGTTGGACAACTTTTTAGCCTGCCGGAGCATAGTCGGACGGGGTTGTTCCATGCTGTAGAGAGCAACCTACGCCACACAGATACCCATCTGCATGCAGCAGTTCCACTAGTCGGTGGATTTCTACTAGTTGGTGGGGGAAGGAAAGTGGTAAGATTAAAAGTTTTTTAAAGTCATGTTTTTCATTTGCTGGGATCAACTTTTTCCATTAAGGTGGGCTGTAAACTTTTGGTCCTGGTGTTTCAATTAGTCTGCCACGGCGGAACGGAAATACGGAATTAGGACAAAACGTTGTTGCTGGGCGGTTGTAGCTTTAAGGCGATTAGAGAATTAAGTATAAATGGATCCATTTCAATTCATCACTTAACGATGGTATTAAAAATGAAGCTAATTGAGTGAATTGAAAAAAGTGCTTTACTCTCACTTCCGCAACCACCATCGACAAGTGACGAATAATTACGTTAATAGCAATTTATTACCGCCGTTTGGTTGGGGCAAGAGTGAAATGCATTTAACTGTGCCGCCAATCTCAAACATTTTTGTCGAAGCTGGTAGAATTATGCACAGGCATCGAGCATAAGGAAAACGACAACTCTTGAACAAGGTCTGTCAGCTCAGCAGTGTCACTTTCTAGGCGCAAGTTAGCAGGTTCGTAGTCAGGATGAAAATGAGGGAAGCCCAAAAAGACTTCTGTAGGCACGACCTCCACTGGTAATGTGCCTTTGAATTTCACAACTCACGTCATTGTCAGCCGTCAGCAAGGAACCGATGAAGACGAGTTCTTCTATCACCTCAAAAGTATTCCCGTTTATGATAACATTCTTTTTAAAGCTTTTTCTGTCTCGCACAGTCTCACCTTACAGCATGTATTATTTTAGCCGCATTCAGCACCAGTCCGGCGTTTGCTGCTTTACGTTTCAGGCGGGTGTACAGTTCTGCCACCGTTCCAAATGTTCTAGCAATAATATCCATTTTATCCGCAAAACAGACAAATTGGCCGGATTTCGTGAAGATTATACCTCAGCTCGTCGCACAACACCTTCTGTGTTGATGTGATGTTGATTAGTAAGCAGGACCGTCCATCACCTTGTCGCAGTCCCCGTTGAGATTCGAATAAACTAGATAGTTCACTCGAAATCCTTACGCTGGCGCTATTTTGCACACCGTCCATCGTTGTTTTCAGTCTAGTCAGCTTCCCTGGAAAACCGTTTCGTTCATTTTTATCCATAGATCTGTGCGATCGATACTATCGAATGCCGCTTTGAAGTCGATAAACAGATGATGTGTCAGGACGTGGTGCATTTGTCTTACCGGGAGGATCTGGTCCGTTGTCCACTGGCATTCGATAAAGCCGGCTTGAGAACTTCCCACAATCTGATTAGTTTTGGGTGACAGACGCCGTGATGGAAGGTGATCTGGGATAGCAGTTTGTAGGCGGCTTTCAAAATTGTGATCGCTCTGAAGTTCTCACATTCCAAATGGTAGCCTTTCGTGTGAATGGGTCAGGTGACCTCTTCCTTCCACCTCTCCGGTAAGTGTTTGGTTTCCCAGATCCTGGCTGTCTACCAGTGGCCATTTCTGGGCTCATCTTGATGAGTTCAGCTGCGATACCATCTTTACCAGCTGCTTTGTCATTTTTGAACTGGTTAATGAAATCCATAAGTTCCCTCAGCGTGGGAGTTGGATCATTTCCGTCCTCTGCTGCACTAACGTTGTCGTTTCCTCCGTTGCCATTCAGGTGCTCATCGAATTACTGCTTCCATCTTTCGATCACCTCACGTTTTCATTCGTCAAAATGCCTCCGTCCTACCTTACCTTGATACCTTGTTGGCTACAAAGTAACTTTACTCCAATGCCGAGCGTATAGTAGAGCACCATCTTCGTCGGTCTTGGGCGATGTTCCTCCAGTTTCCCCGAACGTGTAGGGATCGTAGATCTTCTTCAACCGCGTGCAGCCAGCGAGTTCGCGGCCGCCCACGAAGCCGCCTACCTCTACCGGGTTCTCTGCTGAATATTGTTTTCGCTATTCTTTCTTCCGACATTCGCACTACGTGTCCAGCCCACTGAAGTCTGCCGTATTTTATACGTTTCACAATATTCGCATCTTCGTACACTTGGTACAACTCGTGATTCATGCGTCTGCGCCACACTCCATTTTCTTGTTTCCCACCGAGAATTGTCCGCAGCACTTTGCGCTCAAAAACTCCAAAAGCTTTTCGGTCTACCTCCTTTAACGTCCACGCTTCGTGACCGTAGAGGGCAACCGGAAGAATCAGCGTCTTATACAGAGCGAATTTTGTTTGCGTTTGCAAGTTACGGGACCTAAGCTGGCTACGCAATCCGTAAAAGGCCCTATTCGCAGCTGCAATACGCCTTTTCACTTCACGGGAAACGTCATTGTCACATGTCACAAGTGTTCCAAGATAAACAAATTCTTCAACAACTTCAAACACTTCCCCATCAATCACTACCTCAGCACTAACACCACTAGGCCTGCTTCTGTCTCTACCCGCTATCATGTACTTCGTCTTGGTAGAGTTAATCGTCAAGCCTATCCTCGCTGTCTCTCTCTTCAGAGGAGCATAAGCTTCCTCCACTGCCCTACGATCGATGCCGATGAGATCAATATCGTCCGCAAAACCGAGGAGCATGTGCGACCGTGTGATGATAGAGCCATTCCTCTGCACGCCTGACCTCCTAATCGCTCCTTCGAGTGCAATGTTGAACAATAAATTTGAAAGAGCATCCCCCTGCTTCAATCCATCCAAGGTCACAAACGACGTAGACACTTCGTCCGCGATCCGAATACTTGATTTTGATCCAGCCAGCGTTGCGCGTATCAGCCTAATTAGTTTCGCCGGAAAACCATGTTCTGACATTATCTGCCAAAGCTCATTTCTTTTCACTGAATCGTACGCTGCTTTAAAATCAATGAACAGATGGTGAGTCTGCAAGTTATATTCCCGAAATTTATCTAGGATCATCCGCAGGGTAAACATTTGATCCGTCGTTGATCGGCCCTCACGAAAACCAGCCTGGTATTCGCCGACGAAGGACTCCTCAAGAGGTCGCAGTCTGTTGAACAGGACACGCGACAGTATCTTATACGCCGAATTTAAAAGGGTAATCCCTCTGTAATTGGCACACTCCAGTCTGTGCCCTTTCTTGTAGATTGGGCATATGAGGCCATCCAACCAACTAGTGGGCAATTCTTCATCCTCCCAAATCTTTATAATAATCTGATGGATTGATTGATGTAGCTGCTCGCTTCCGTGCTTAAGAAGTTCGACCGGGATCTCGTCCTTCCCAGCAGCCTTGCTGTTTTTCAGCTCCTTAAGGGCCTTTTTAACCTCATCCAGTGTTGGTGGTTCCACTGCTTGACTGTCATCCATTATGTTTATCCTGTTCCTGGGTGCTCCTTCGCTGCTACCATTCAACAAATCTTCGAAGTGTTCCTTCCACCTGGCTGCCACCATTGTTTTGTCTGTCAGCAAATTTCCTTCCCGGTCATTGCACATGGCGGGCACTGGCGCAGTCTTGTGCCGCGCGCCATTGACAGTTGCATAAAATCTTCGCATATCGTTCCTGTCCATACTTTCCTGCGCTTCAGCAATAACACTCTCTTCGTTTTGCCGTTTTTTTCTGCGGTGGATTCGTTTCTCTTCTGCTCTTGCAACCCTGTACCGCTCTCTGTTCTGCCGGGTACCGGCCACTAGCATTCGACTTCTGGCGGCATTCTTTTCGTTCGTCGCTCGTTGGCAGTCCTCGTCAAACCAACCATTACGTTGGCGTCGCTGAGCGGTACCAATCACCTCTTGCGCTGTTGTTGTCACTGCTTCGTGGATACTTCCCCACAAGCTGTTGACATCTCCAGTTCCGTTGGTCTCTCCTATCCTCTCGTCTAGCTTCTGATGGTACTGTGCAGCAACCCCTTCGGCTGACAAGCGCTGGATATTGAAACGCATCGTCCTGTTGTTTCTTGAACTCGTGACGCTGGATAATCGCGCCCGAATTTTAGCGGCTACAAGATAATGATCCGAGTCGATGTTCGGGCCTCTGTAGGACCTCACATCTATGACGTCCGAGAAATGTCGCCCGTCGACCAGCACGTGGTCTATCTGGGAGCAAGTGTCACCACTCGGGTGTCGCCAGGTGTGTTTTCGGATATTCTTACGTGCGAAGTAGGTACTGCTGATTGCCATCCCTCTAGCAGCAGCGAATGTCACAAGGCGCAGACCATTATCATTGGTAACAGAATGAAGGCTTTCCGTTCCAATGACAGGCCGAAAGAAACTTTCTCTGCCGATCTGCGCATTTGCATCTCCGATGACTATTTTGACATCTTGTTTTGGGCACTCTCCGTAGGCCTTATCAAGGCTCTCATAGAACTCATCCTTCATGTCATCGGGTTTGTCGTTCGTTGGCGCATAGATGCTGATCAGGCTGTAGTTGAAGAACTTGCCCTTCATCCTCAACACACAGATTCGGTCGCTTATCGGCTTCCACCGAATAACTCGCTTCATCTGCTTCCCGATCACTATAAAGCCAACTCCACGTTCTGCCTTATCGCCGCCGCTGTAGTAGATGTGGTACTTGAATGAAGTGTTGGCGATGGGATCCACCGCTCGGAATTCGCGTTCTCCAGTTTTGGGCCAGCGTATCTCCTGGATAGCGGCCACATTAACGCCGACATTACGCAGTTCACGAGCCAGGAGCCCAACACGTGCGGGTTCATTCAAAGTTCTCACGTTCCAAGATCCGACTTTCCAATCGTTGTCCTTTATTCGTTGCCGGGTCTGTTGCCGTTGAATCAATCCGTTTACTCTACTATTGCTTTTCTGGGTGTTTGAAGGCCTCCGTCCTAGATCCTGCATATTTCGGCTTGCGGAACACATCCGTTGCGGAATGCGTTAAGCTTCTGGTAGAACATATGTGTTTCTTGAGAACAGCTCATCAGTTTCATTTCTTCGAACTCCGTTTTTTCCAGGCGACGCTTTTTCTCACAAAATGGGCGAGTCTGCTGTTTCCGCTTTCGCTTGTGACATTGCATGTTCTGCCGGGTTCCATGCTGCAGCATCACCGCCCGCACTGCATTCTTCTCCTTCAAAATCTCTCTACATTCCTCGTTTAGTCATTCGTCCCGTCGACTCATTTTATCCTACCCGATGATCAGTGCTGTCATCGAAAAAAATATTAGCTGGTTACTCAAAGTTTTCAAATTTTGGCACCTCAACAAAACTATTTAGAAAAAATTTCCCAATCTGGCAGATATTGTTTGTGAAGAAACGTTGTAACATATTGACGGATGATCTAAAATATAGAGAACATAGAAGGATTAGGGCCCATATTGCCGAGGCGGTAAACGCACGGGTATTCAGCATGACCATGCTGAGGGTGACGGGTTCGATTCCCGGTCGGTCCAGGATCTTTTCGTAAAGGAAATTTCCTTGACTTCCTTGGGCATAGAGTATCTTCGTGCCTGCCACACGATATACACATGCAAAATGGTCATTGGCAGAGGAAGCTCTCAGTTAATAACTGTGGAAGTGCTCATAGAACACTAAGCTGAGAAGCAGGCTTTGTCCCAGTGAGGACGTTACGCCAAGAAGAGAGAGAGAGAAGGATTACTAAACAAATTTCCGAATAAATATCTAAAAAAAGTAAATACTTTATCTCTTGTCGAAGTTCTATTGAAATCTCTAAAGGAGTTTTGCAATAATGCCTGGTGCAATACTCAAGCAATCGAAGGAAGATTGTTCGAAAAAATAATCCTGGAATAATATTTGAAGAACGGCTTGGGAGTACCCCGATGGTCTTCCAAAAGGAATTCCTTAGCTCTTGAATTCTTCGAAAACATTCAAAGGAAACCCCTAATGAAAATCATGGGCGATTTTCTGTAAGAGTTCACGGAGAAACTCTGTATAAGTTTCTAGGAAAATATCTTGAATAATTACCAAAGAAAATTTTACGGGATTTACTTGATATTATTTCTGAAGTAAATTCTAAATTTTCTGAAAAATCACATAGAGATAAATTCCCGAAGAAATCTTTGTGTGAATTTCTGCAGGAACCCCCTACTACTTCTTGCTGAAACAACTGAAAGAAATCATGTGAGAATCTATGAAGAAATGAATGAAGAAATTCCTAAAGGTATTCAAATAATTGAAGGGAACTTCAAATAATATACTTGGAGAAGTTGCTGAGGGAATTCCTGGAGAAATTTCCGAAAGAGTAAGTGAAAAAATATCAAAACGAGTCATTGAAAAAAATGTCTGAAAGAATCCCTGGAGAAATGTCTACAGGAATTCCCAGAAAAATCTGTAGGTATGGAACATTTTCAACACATTTCCTTTGATTTCTGAAGAAATTTTTGAATGTAATAACTAAAGGAATGACTAGAGGAAAGTTAATTAGAGAGTTAACTAGAGAAAGAAATATTTTAAAAGTATATGAGGGAAATCTTGGAGCTATTTCTGAAGAACTATATGAAAAATTTAAAAAAAAACCTATGAAGAAAATTTGGGAGGAATGCATGCAAGGTTTTTTTTTCTAAAGGAATCATTGGAGAAACTTGTGCACAAAATACTTGATACATTTCTAAAGCAAATTTTTTTGAGAATTTCTAACAGCATCTTTATAAAAAAAAAATACATTCAAAAAAAACTTCAAAGGAATACCCTAACGGTCCCTAAAATGAATTTATTGTAAATTCCTGTTTTTCAAGGAATTTTAGAAAGAATAACATTTTTTTAAGGAATCACTGGCGATTTTGCAAGGGACTTCGGAAAAAATCCACGTTGCAATTTCTGGGTAAGTCCGTTTAGAATTTTCCAGAAGCGTCCTTGTTTAAATTTCTAGAGGAATCCATGTACCATTTTCTTAAAAAAAATACTTGGAAATGTTTGAAAGAATTCGTGGAAGATTTTAACCCTAAAGGGATACCTGGGGTCCATTGGACCCCAGGCGCCTTTCAGAGCTCGTCTTTGATGGAACACACTCAGCGAAGTGACGAAACTGAGGCCATGAAGGTATCCCTTTTAGGGTTAAGAATGGAAGCCCTGAAAAACTTTCTTAACGCATTCTTGCAGTAATTTGGGATATTTTCAAAAGAAGTTCCTGGAGAAATGTCAGAACCAATATCTTTATGTATGAATTTCTTCAAGATTTTCTAGTGGATTATTTTTGTCGAAAACATAGAAGCAATTTCTTCAAAAATGCAGATGAGTTTCTGGTGGGATTCCTGAAGGAATATCTGGAGGACGATTTCTATTGGGAAAATATTTGAAAATAGTCCAAAAGTTTCATTCGAGAACTTTTTGTAGGAATTTGTAGAGAAACTTTAAAAGTAAATTTTAGAAAATTTTCTATGAAAGTTTATTGGAAAATTTCCGATGCAAGCAAGATTTTCTTTAAAAAAAAAGAATAGAGAAGAAACCGTAGAAAAAAGATATCCCTGAAAGACGCCATGCATCAATTTCAGAATCAACCCATGGAAGGTTTTCTAATGGAGCTTTGTAAGAATCTCTGGAGCTTTGAACGGTCTCCGAAACTACTTTCAAGAGAAATACTTATAAGATTTTGCGGAAGAATCTCTGGAGGAATTTATTAAGGAATTTGTGCATGATTTTCTCAAGGAATCCCTGGGAGACTTTATGAAAGAAACTCTGTATAAACAACAACCAAAAAATGAGGAAATGCATCCAGTTTTGCCTTAAGAAGCTCCTCGAACAATTTTCCATGAGAAATTTTGGAAGGAATCCAAGTTTAATTTTCTAGTGTATTTTAAGATATTTCTGTAGGAATCACTTCTAGAGTTTCTGCAGAATCCCTGCAGTTTCTACTTGAGCATTCTCAGAAGAAAATTACCGAATGAATCCTTCACACCAAATTTTTTTAAACGCTTCCAGCACAAAAAAAAAAATCAGTAAACAAAATTGCTGAATTTCAGCAAAATTTTTGCTGAATTTCAGCACAACGTTGCTGATCAACTGTCAAAATTGCTGGATGGTTCAGCAAGTTGAAAAATAATTGCTGATATTCAGTAAATTCGCATTGCTGAATGAAATCAGCACAAAAAAAATCAGCAAGGTTTGCTGAATACCTGTAAACAAATTTTGCAGTGTTGGATTTTGTTTTTGATTGAATTCAGCTGCAATTTCTGGGTATATTTTATAAAGAATCCGTGAAGAAATAACCGAATAAGTTTTTAGAAGTACCTGAATTTGTTACAAAAAAGTAAAGTCTCCATACAAATGGCTCAACATTGGGTCTCCAGAACTTTGAGATTTCCCATTAAAACAATAATTGTTGTTCCATATTTGGATGAACTACTCTGTATATTTCGATTATTTATACATTAAATGCCAAGATAAATCAGAAATAAAAAAATATACGACAGATAAAACTTTTTTATTTATTTGTACAGGGGATGGCCAAAATGTTTGGGATAGTGTACTGTACTTCGCGAACATTAATGGAGAAGGCGCACGGGTCTGTCAGGACACGATGTATACACTTTGCTTGTTGGACATTGAATGAATGATTTTTATTAGTTAGAAAAGTTACACATTACCTGAGGAAAGAATAAAGCATGTTCACACGAATTAATGCTGCGTGGTCAATTCGAGCCGCGCATGGGGTGTTAGATGACATCGGCCGGTCAGGTAATCAAAAGTCTGCACGTTGTCGTTAAGCTAAGCATAATTCATTATTTCTCGTGGGAAATAATAAATTTGCGATGCAGAAAAAGATGTTGTGGAAAATTCCACTACAATAGGCAACTTTTTTTTCTCTCACAAAAAAGTTCAACATGCTATAACTTTTCATAGAGCGCATCAAAAAATCTCAAATTTTGACTGTTTGTCAACCTATTATATGTGCATCATTGGTACAAATTTGGGCTCGATTGATTAATCTTTCGCAAAGTTAGAGCCGTTCGGGTAAAACATTATTTTTCAGACAACTCTTTTTTGAGCTGTCATATCTCGGAAACCAGTAAACCGAATTGAATGAAATTTTGAACGTACACTAACAATATGTAAATGCTTAACAAACTATTAAAACAAAGGTACTTTTTAAACGTTGAAAAAAGCTATCATGGATTGACACTTTTTGGATTTTTCTCGAAAAAATGTAATTTTTTTACATCAATGTTAAAAAATTTTAGTGTTGATATCCAAAGATTTTAAACCCACGCTTTACTTCCCTTCCGAAGGAAGAACTCACATTTTGCGTGTTTGTCGGGAGTGGGATTCCATCCCAGGTCCTCGGCGTGATAGTCAAGTGTTCTAACCATCACACCAGGTCCGCGCCTCCACTTCTGTTCTCAAATTATCTCTAATCAAATATATTAGAGCCTATTTAGATTGAAGGAAGAACAAATTTGTAAATTTTGTGTGTTGTTGTAAATTTGACTTGTTTTTCTCTATATGGGTAAAAATTTCAACCCGGTATAACTTAATTCGCCGTGAGGAAATATTACATTTTATAACGTCGTATTAAGTATCAATATATTGTTGATAAACGTTAAAAAAAAATCGTTCACTCCGGTACACTGGTTTCCGAGATATGACAGTTTAAAAATGAGTTGTCTAAAAAATAGTGTTTTACCCGAACGGTTCTAACTTTGCGAAATATTAATCAATCAAGCCCAAATTTGTACCAATGATGCACATGTAATAGGTTGACAAACAGTAAAAATTTGATATTTTTTGATGTACTCTATGAAAAGTTACAGCATATTGATTTTTTTTTGTGGGAGAAAAAAGTTGCCTATCCCAAACATTTTGGCCATCCCCTGTATCAACAAGATTTTTAGCCCTAAGCTAGTTCATCTCGGGACCCACGCTTTACTTTCCTTCCGAAGAAAGAACTCACGTTTTTGTGAGTTTGCCGGGAGTGGGATTCGATCCCAGGTCCTCGGCATGATAGTCAAGTGTTCTAACCACCACACCAGGTCCGCCCCACAAAACTTTCTTTTATTAGAAAATGGCAACATGAATAAATCTAGGACTTCAAAATAGTACTTCTCCTTTAATAGAACAATTAAATTTTTTTCATGATCATACTTTATTAATTTTAATTATAATTACTATTATAATTGCATATATTATATTTATATTATTTTTTAATAAATTTACAAATCGATATTTACTTCACGGACAAACAATTGAAATTATTTGAACTATCCTTCCTGCAATTATTTTAATATTTATTGCCTTTCCTTCTTTACGACTTTTATACTTAATAGATGAAATTAATTCTCCTTTAATTACTTTAAAAGTTATTGGCCATCAATGATATTGAAGTTATGAATATTCTAATTTTCTAAATTTAGAATTTGATTCTTACATAATTCCAACTAATGAATTAGATATTAATGGATTTCGTTTATTAGATGTTGATAATCGAGTTATTCTTCCAATAAATAATCAAATTCGAATTTTAGTAACTGCTACTGATGTAATTCATTCTTGAACAGTTCCTTCTATAGGAATAAAAATTGATGCTACTCCCGGACGTTTAAATCAAACTAATTTTTTAATAAATCAACCTGGATTATTTTATGGACAATGCTCAGAAATTTGTGGAGCAAATCATAGTTTCATACCAATTGTTATTGAGAGAATCCCAATAAATTATTTTATTAAATGAATTTCTTCTCAAATAAATTCATTAGATGACTGAAAGCAAGTAATGATCTCTTAAATCATAATATAGTAAATTAGCACTTACTTCTAATGAAATTTAATTTTTTAAAAAAATTAGTTTAATCAAAAACCTTAGTATGTCAAACTAAAAAAATTAGATCATCTAATATTTTTTAATTCCTCAAATAGCTCCAATTAGTTGATTAACTTTATTTTTTATTTTTTCAATTACATTAGTAATTTTTAATGTAAAAAATTACTTTTGTTTTTTTTATAATTCAAATGAATCTTCCCAAAATTTAAATATTAAACAATATAAATTAAATTGAAAATGATAACAAACTTATTTTCTGTATTTGACCCTTCAACTACTATTTTCAATATATCATTAAATTGATTTAGAACTTTTATTGGTCTTTTAATTATCCCATCAACATTTTGATTAATACCTAATCGATTCCAAATTATTTGAAATAATATTTTATTAACTCTTCATAAAGAATTTAAAACTCTTTTAGGACCAAATGGACATAATGGAAGAACTTTAATATTTGTGTCTTTATTTTCTTTAATTATATTTAATAATTTTTTAGGACTATTCCCATACATTTTTACTAGTACTAGTCATTTAACTTTAACTCTAACATTAGCTTTTCCTTTATGATTAAGCTTTATACTTTATGGTTGAATTTGTCATACTCAACACATATTCGCCCACCTAGTCCCTCAAGGTACCCCTCCTGTACTAATACCTTTTATAGTTTGTATTGAAACAATTAGAAATGTAATTCGTCCTGGAACTTTAGCTGTACGACTTACAGCTAATATAATTGCAGGTCATCTTTTAATAACTCTTTTAGGAAATACCGGCCCTATATCAACATCTTATATTATTTTATCTATAATTTTAATTACTCAAATTGCTTTATTAGTACTTGAATCAGCTGTAGCTATTATTCAATCTTATGTATTTGCTGTTTTAAGAACCTTTATTCAAGTGAAGTAAATTAATTTATGTCAACACATGCAAATCACCCTTTTCATTTAGTAGACTATAGTCCCTGACCATTAACAGGAGCTATTGGAGCTATAACAACAGTTACTGGACTTGTTCAATGATTTCATCAATATAATAACTCTTTATTTCTATTAGGAAATATTATTACTATACTTACAATATATCAATGATGACGAGATATTTCTCGAGAAGGAACATTTCAAGGTCTTCACACTATCCCTGTAACATTAGGATTACGGTGGGGAATAATTTTATTCATTATTTCAGAAGTATTTTTTTTTATTTCGTTTTTTTGAGCTTTTTTTCATAGTAGTTTATCCCCAACTATTGAATTAGGAATAATTTGACCTCCTATTGGAATTATTCCTTTTAATCCCTTCCAAATTCCTTTACTTAATACAGCTATTCTCTTAGCATCAGGAGTTACTGTTACATGAGCTCATCATAGATTAATAGAAAATAATCATACTCAAACTATTCAAAGTTTATTTTTTACTGTTATTTTAGGAATTTATTTTTCAATTCTTCAAGCTTATGAATATATCGAAGCACCTTTTACAATTGCAGATAATGTATATGGGTCTACATTTTTTGTTGCTACAGGATTTCATGGACTTCATGTATTAATTGGAACATCATTTTTATTAATTTGTTTATTTCGACATTTAAATTATCACTTTTCTAGAAAACATCATTTTGGTTTTGAAGCAGCAGCTTGATATTGACATTTTGTTGATGTAGTTTGATTATTTTTATATATTTCTATTTATTGATGAGGTAATTAATTTATATAGTATATAATTGTATATGTGACTTCCAATCACAAGGACTAAATAATTTTAGTATAAATAATTATAATATTAATATTTATAAGAATAATTATTTTTATTATTACTATTATTGTAATAATACTCGCAACAATTCTATCAAAAAAAACTATTATAGATCGAGAAAAATCTTCCCCCTTTGAATGTGGATTTGATCCGATAAATTACTCTCGTTTACCTTTTTCATTACGATTTTTTTTAATTGCTATTATTTTTTTAATTTTTGATGTAGAAATTGCTTTAATTTTACCAATAATTTTAATTATTAAATCATCAAATTTAATTAATTGATCAATTACTTATTCTTAAATTTCCTATAAAACGAATATCTTGGGCATTTTTTGTATTGTGAATAATTACCCCAGCACAAATAAATAATAATGCCTTAAATAAAGCATGTGTTAATAAATGAAAAAAAGCTAACTTATAAAATCCTATTGATAAAATTCTTATTATTAAACCTAACTGACTTAATGTAGATAAAGCAATAATCTTTTTTAAATCAAATTCAAAATTAGCTCCTAATCCTGCTATAAATATAGTTATTCCGGATATTAATAATAAAAATTGGCCTAATGTAGAATTTTCTAATAAAATATTAAATCGAATTAATAAATAAACCCCTGCAGTTACTAAAGTAGAAGAATGAACTAAAGCAGAAACAGGAGTAGGAGCAGCTATAGCTGGAGGCAATCAAGAAGAAAAAGGAATTTGAGCTCTTTTAGTTATAGCAGCTAATATAACTAACCCTCCAATAATTATTATTTCAAAATTATTTTTTATTATATCTAAATAAAAAATATAATTTCAACTTCCATAATTTAATATCCAAGCAATAGCTAACAATAGAGCTACATCACCAATTCGATTAGAAAGAGCAGTCAACATACCTGCATTATAAGACTTAATATTTTGAAAATAAATAACTAAACAGTAAGAAACTAATCCTAATCCATCTCAACCTAATAAAATTCTAATTAAATTAGGACTAATAATTAATATTATTATTGATATTACAAATATTAATACTAATAAAATAAATCGATTAATATTAAAATCTTCAGCTATATATTGATTACTATAAAAAATTACTAAAGAAGAAATCAATAAAACAAAAGATATAAATATTAATCTTATTCAATCAAATAAAAAAGTTATTACAATAGATATTGAATGTAAAGAAACAACTTCTCATTCAATAAAATATACTAAATCTATTAACAAAAATTTTAATCTCAAAATAAATAAAATGAATCTAATAGAAATTAAAATATAAAATCTATTTTTATAATAATTAACTAAATAATTCACGATCTAAAATGAATAACATCATATCATTGACACCACAAATCAATATTTTTTTTAAACTATTTAAATTATTAAATTCATAATATACAAAGACTTCTTTTTATAATTAATAAATTTAATGGTAGTCAATGTAATATTAATAATAAAAATTCTCGACTTCTTCCTGAAGAAAAAAAGTATATTCCTGAATAAATTTTCCCATGTTGTCTATATGCAAATAAAAATAATGTATAAGCTGCTCTAAAAAAAGATAATAAAGATAAACTAATTATTGTTAATCAAGATCAACTAATAATTCTATTTAATAAAGAAATTTCTCCTAATAAATTTAAAGTTGGAGGAGCAGCCATATTTCCAGAACATAATAAAAATCATCATAATGACAAACTTGGTATAAAATTTAATATCCCTTTATTAATTAATAAACTTCGTCTGCTCATTCGTTCATAGGCAATATTAGCTAAACAAAATAACCCTGAAGAACATAATCCATGAGCAATTATTAAAGTATAAGAACCATTTAATCCTCAATAAGTTATCGTTATTAACCCTCTTAATACAATTCCTATATGGGCTACAGAAGAATAAGCAATTAAAGATTTTAAATCTATTTGTCATAAACAAATTAAACTTACTAAAACTCCTCCAACTAATCTAATTCTAACTCAAATAAAATTAAATTTTGTCCCCAAAATTTGTATAATTGAAAATACCCGTAATAAACCATATCCCCCCAATTTTAATAAAACTCCAGCTAAAATTATAGAACCTGAAACAGGTGCCTCAACATGAGCTTTAGGTAATCATAAATGAACTAAAAATATTGGTATTTTTACTAAAAAAGCAACCACCATACACAAATATAAAAAATCTAAATTATATAAATTTTTATAACTTAATATAATAAAATTTATTGTATAAGTATCATTTTTAATATAAAAAATTCCAATTAATAAAGGTAATGAAGCTAATAATGTATAAAATAATAAATAAACACCTGCTTGTAATCGCTCTGGTTGATAACCTCATCCTAAAATTAAAAATAATGTAGGAATTAAACTTCTTTCAAAAAATAAATAAAACATAAATATACTTATAGAACTAAAAGTAAAAATTAATATTAATAATAAAAAAATAATTATAAATAAAAATAAATTAATATAATTATTATAACGAATTACTCCTTCTCTAGCTATTAAAATTAAACCACAAATTCAAAATCTTAATAAAATTAAACCATAAGAAATTATATCTAAACCAAAATAATAAGAAATATTACAAAAATAATATAAGGATCTAATTTTAATTATAAATAAACTTGTTGCTAAAAAAATTAAATTCTGAACCATTCAATAAATATTTTTTTTAAAAAGTAAAAAAAATATAAATATAAGTATAAAAATAAATTTTAACATTGTAAAATAGAAAAACTTTGAAAATAATCATTACCATGAGTCCGAATTATTGATACTAAAATAGACAACCCTAATACTCCTTCACATACACAAAAAGTTAAAAAAAATATACTAAAATAACTCTCATAATTTATAAAATTTAAATATAAAAATAATAATATAAATAATATTAATACTATAAATTCTAATCTTAATAATGTACAAAGAAGATGTTTTCGTCTAGAAATAAAAACAATACACCCAAAAATAAATATAATAATTATTAAATAATATATATATAAATTTATCATTAGTTTTAATAGTTTAAAAAAAACATTAGTCTTGTAAACTAAAAATAAAAATTATTTTTTTAAAACTTCAAGAAAAAAGATTCTTCCTTTTCATTAACTCCCAAAGTTAATATTTTATTATAAACTATTTCTTGATATTATAATATTAATTATATTAATCAGTTTTATTATTAGTTTTATTTTTATACAAATAAAACACCCCCTTGCTATAGGTCTAATATTATTAATTCAAACATTTTTAACTTCTTTATTAACAGGAATACTTATAAAAACTTTTTGATTTTCATACGTGCTATTTTTAATTTTTATAGGAGGAATATTAGTTTTATTTATTTATGTAACATCCCTTTCATCTAATGAAATGTTTTCTTTATCAATAAAATTAACATTTATTAGCATTTTCATAATTATATTATTCTTAATATTTTATTTATTTTTTGATAAATTAATTATTGAACCTTTCATTAATAATAATGAAATAATTAAATTATCTTTAATAAATAATTTTTTAATAGAAGACACAATTTCATTAAATAAAATATATAATTTTCCAACTAATTTGATTACCTTATTATTGATTAATTATTTATTTTTAACTTTATTAGTAACAGTAAAAATTACAAAAAAAAATTATGGCCCATTACGACCAATAAATTAATGACTAAATCATTACGAAAAACACATCCTTTATTAAAAATAGCTAACAATGCTTTAGTGGATTTACCTGCTCCTTCTAATATTTCAGCCTGATGAAATTTTGGATCATTACTGGGATTATGTTTAATTATTCAAATTTTAACAGGATTATTTTTAGCAATACATTATACAGCAGATATTGAAACTGCTTTTAATAGAGTAAATCATATTTATCGAGATGTAAATAATGGTTGATTTTTACGAATTTGCCATGCTAATGGAGCTTCTTTTTTTTTGCTTGTTTATTTATTCATGTAGGTCGAGGAATTTACTATAACTCTTATTTATTTGTTCCAACATGAATAATTGGAGTAATTATCTTATTTATAGTAATAGCAACAGGATTTTTAGGATATGTTTTACCTTGAGGTCAAATATCTTTTTGAGGTGCTACTGTAATTACTAATCTTTTATCAGCTATTCCATATTTAGGAACAGATTTAGTACAATGAATTTGAGGAGGATTTGCTGTTGATAATGCAACTTTAACCCGATTTTTTACTTTTCATTTTATTTTACCTTTTATTGTATTAGCATTAACTATAATTCATTTATTATTTTTACATCAAACTGGATCTAATAATCCATTAGGATTAAATTCTAATGTTGATAAAATTCCTTTTCATCCTTATTTTATTTATAAGGATATTATTGGATTTATTATTTTTATATGAATTTTAATAGGATTTATTTGAAAATTTAATTATTTATTAATAGATCCAGAAAATTTCATTCCTGCTAATCCCTTAGTTACTCCTGTTCATATTCAACCTGAATGATATTTTTTATTTGCATATGCAATTTTACGATCAATTCCTAATAAATTAGGAGGAGTAATTGCATTAGTTTTATCAATTGCAATTTTAATAATTTTTCCATTTACTCATATTAGTAAATTCCGAGGGTTCCAATTTTATCCATTAAATCAAATTTTATTTTGAAATATAGTAATTATTGCTTCTCTTCTAACATGAATTGGAGCTCGACCTGTAGAAGATCCTTATGTATTAACAGGACAAATTTTAACAGTTTTATACTTCTCTTATTTTATTATTAATCCAATGTTATCTAAATATTGAGATAAATTATTAAATTAAATTAATAAGCTTTTATAGCATATGTCTTGAAAACATAAGAAAGAAGTAAATCCTTCTATTAATTTATTTAATACTAAAAATTATTCATTAAAATAATAGAGACAAAATAAAAAATTTTAAACCAATAAAAAAAAATAAATAATTGAAAGATATAGGTAAAAATCTCTTTCAAGCTAAATATATTAATTTATCATAACGAAACCGAGGCAAAGTCCCTCGTACTCAAATAAATAAAAAAGAAATTATAGTTAATTTTAAAAAAAATATAATTCTATAAATATCTCTACCTAAAAAAATTACTCTAAATAATATTCTTATAAATAAAATTCTTGAATATTCTGCTAAAAAAATTAAAGCAAATCCCCCTCTTCTATATTCTACATTAAATCCAGAAACTAATTCAGATTCTCCTTCAGCAAAATCAAAAGGAGTCCGATTAGTCTCAGCTAAACATGAAGCAAATCAAACTAATCTTAAAGGAAAACAAAAAATAATAAATCATATAAATTTTTGATATAAATAAAAATTTAAAAAATTATAATTCCCAATTAAAAAAATAAATCTTAATAAAATTAATGCTAAACTTACTTCATAAGAAATAGTTTGAGCTACTGCTCGTAAACCCCCTAATAAAGCATAATTTGAATTTGAAGATCATCCAGCAACTATTACAGTATAAACCCCTAAACTTGTAATACATAAAAAAAATAAAACACCTAAATTAAAAGAATATAATTTAATTAAGTAAGGTATTCTCATTCAAATTAATAATGATAAAAATAAAGAAAAAATAGGAGAAAAATAATAAAAAATATAATTTGACAATAAAGGATAAGTTTGTTCCTTAGTAAATAACTTCACAGCATCACTAAAAGGCTGCAATAACCCTATAAAACCTACTTTATTAGGCCCCTTACGAATTTGAATATATCCTAAAACCTTACGTTCTAATAAAGTCAAAAAAGCTACTCCTACTATTACACAAACTACTAATAATAAACTTCCAATTAATGATAATAAATAATCTATAAAAAACAATACTATTTATAATTAATTAAATTATATAAATAAATTCTAAATTTACTGCACTAATCTGCCAAAATAGTTTTATTAAATATTAATATAATTCATAAATTTAAAATTTATATTTTTTATATTAGGTCCTTTCGTACTATAATATAATAATTCATTAAAGATAGAAACCAACCTGGCTTACGCCGGTTTGAACTCAGATCATGTAAGAATTCATAGGTCGAACAGACCTAAACTTTAAACTTCTACACCTAAAAATAATTCTTAATCCAACATCGAGGTCGCAATCTTTTTTGTCGATAAGAACTCTAAAAAAAAATTACGCTGTTATCCCTAAGGTAACTTAATTTTTTAATCAATAAAATTGGATCAAATATACATATATTAATGTAAACAAATAATAAAAGTTAATTAAATTTTAATACCACCCCAGTAAAATTTTTTATTAAACTATAAATTTAATTATTCTTTTTAACTTATAATTAACAAAAATAAAGATCTATAGGGTCTTCTCGTCTTTTAATTATATTTTAACTTTTTAATTAAAAAATAAAATTCTATAAAAATTTAAAAAAGACAGTATATATCTCATTCAACCATTCATACAAGCCTTCAATTAAAAGACTACTGATTATGCTACCTTCGCACAGTCAAAATACTGCGGCCCTTTAATATCTATCAGTGGGCAGGTTAGACTTTAAATTAAATACAAAAAGACATGTTTTTGATAAACAGGTGAATATATAATTTGCCGAATTCCTTATTTAAACCTCTCAATTTAAATAATTTATATAAATTAAATATACTAATTTTATCATAATTTATAAATCATTAATATTAAAATTTATATTTTAATAAATAATTTAATTTTATAATAAATAATAAAAAATTTAAAATAAATTATAACAAATTTATTAATGATAACTATTTTTAAGCTTACATTTATTAAATACTTTTTTAAAATTTAAAAATTTATTTTAAAGCTAATCCCTTAAAATATTAATTTTATAAATTAAAAATATTAAATAAATAATACTTTTAATTTATAAATCTAAATTAAATTTATTTCTTAAAAAACTAGATATATTTTAAAACGATTAACATTTCATTTCTAATTATATATTAAAAATAATTATTCCACAATAACTTTTATATATAATTAAATCTTTAAAATTCGAGAAAAATTACTATAATAATTAATTAATTAATAAACCCTGATACACAAGGTACAATAAATTAAATTTTCTTTTAAAATAAAAATTTTTCAAATTATTTCAATCTTCTTTTACAATACAAATAAACTATTATTAAAATTATTATTTCTTTAAAAAATACTAAAACTATATTGAATTAAAATTATTTTTATTAAATATAATACTTAAATAAATAAAATTAATAAATAAAATTTAATCAATTTAAATTGATTTGCACAAATTTCTTTTCAATGTAAATGAAATACTTTACTAATTAAGCTTTAAATTGTCTTTCTAGATACACTTTCCAGTACATCTACTATGTTACAACTTATCTTATTTTAAAAATAAGAACGATGGGCGATATGTACATGTTTTAGAGCTAAAATCATATAAATAATCTCTTTTATATTACTATTAAATCCACCTTCAAATCTTTATTTCAAAAAATTATCCATTTAAATAAAATTATTGTAATCCATTTCTACTTAAATATAAACTGCACCTTGACCTGACATTTTATTAAATTAAATTTTTAGAAAATTTTTATCTTATAACATATTCTGATGACGGCGATATACAAATTAAACAAATTTAAGTAAGGTTCAATGTGAATTATCAATTACAGAACAGATTCCTCTAAAAAGACTAAAACACCGCCAAATTTTTTAAATTTTAAGAATATAACTAATACTACTTTAGCATTTAAATATTTATTTTTAATAATAGGGTATCTAATCCTAGTTTATTATAAAAAGTTTATAGCTTAAATTATTTTTAATAATAATAAATAAATAAATTTAAAAATTTCACCTAATAAATTTAAATTTATATTATAAATTTAATCATTTAACTAATACTAAAAATTTTTATTTGTATTATTTGTATAACCGCAGTAGCTGGCACAAATTTTACCAATACTATATATTATTACTAATACAAAATTTCTTTTTTAATTAATATTAATTACTGCGAATAAATATTTATAAATTTAATTTTTTAAAAATTAATTTAATTCACACAAAAATTTACATGTAAAATAAAATAATAACAAAAATATTAACTAAAATAAAATAATAATTTTATAAATTAAAATAATAATTTAAAATTTTATAATTTATTAATAAATATTATTATATTTTATAAAATATACACATATTATTAAATCAATTATAAATAATTTAATAATAATTATAATTAGTTCATTTCTTCCTAGGAGCATCAAAATTATTAAAATAACCCCTTAATTTATTTTAATATTTTAATACTTTAATAATTTATTTATATATAAATAATTATTTTATAATTTATTAATAAATATTATTATATTTTATAAAATATACACATATTATTAAATCAATTATAAATAATTTAATAATAATTATAATTAGTTCATTTCTTCCTAGGAGCATCAAAATTATTAAAATAACCCCTTAATTTATTTTAATATTTTAATACTTTAATAATTTATTTATATATAAATAATTATTTTATAATTTATTAATAAATATTATTATATTTTATAAAATATACACATATTATTAAATCAATTATAAATAATTTAATAATAATTATAATTAGTTCATTTCTTCCTAGGAGCATCAAAATTATTAAAATAACCCCTTAATTTATTTTAATATTTTAATACTTTAATAATTTATTTATATATAAATAATTATTTTATAATTTATTAATAAATATTATTATATTTTATAAAATATACACATATTATTAAATCAATTATAAATAATTTAATAATAATTATAATTAGTTCATTTCTTCCTAGGAGCATCAAAATTATTAAAATAACCCCTTAATTTATTTTAATATTTTAATACTTTAATAATTTATTTATATATAAATAATTATTTTATAATTTATTAATAAATATTATTATATTTTATAAAATATACACATATCATTAAATCAATTATAAATAATTTAATAATAATTATAATTAGTTCAATCCCAAATAAATAATTTATTTATATTATATTAATTATTTTATATTTTGTTAATTTATTTTTAATTAAATAATTTAATTTTACTTCTTATTTTTTTTTTTTTATATATAAAATTTTAAATTAAATAAATCTATTTAATTAATTTACTTATATATATATAAATAATTTATATTTAATATATAAATATATATTTATATATATATATATATATATATATATAAATAATTTATATTTAATATATATATATATATATATATATAAATAATATTTATTAATAAATTATTTATTATAATATATTATATATATATATAATAAATTTATTATATATATATATATATATATATTATATTTAATTAATTATAGTCATAATTAATTAATAATTTATATAAATCTATTCTATATTATTATAAATTTATTATATATTAAATTATTATTTTTTTTTCTTCATTTAAGACCCATAGGCTTATAAATACTTCACTGTTATTTATGTTTAACCATAATTATGTTTGATTTTGATATATCATATATATTTAATATAAATATTTAATTATTAATATAAATATATATATTATTAAATATATTATATTTATATAAATAATATATATATATGTTTAATTATAATATAAATATTTATATTATATTTATATAAATATTTAATTATAATATAAATATTTATATTATATTTATATAAATATTTAATTATAATATAAATATTTATATTAAAATAATAATAAAATAAATAAAAAAATTGAGTGATTTTATTAAATTAGTTCCATTTTTTTGTTTTGTACTTATAATAATAATAAAAAAAAATTAATGAATTGCCTGATAAAAAGGATTACCTTGATAGGGTAAATTATAAAGATTTAATACTTTATTCATTATTTATATTTAATAGAATTAAACTATTTCTAAAAGTTTCAAAAACTTTTGTGCATCATACACTAAAATATAAAAAGATAAGCTAATTAAGCTATTGGGTTCATACCCCACTTATAAAGGTAATAATCCTTTTCTTTTTAATTAAAAAAATTTCCAATAACATTTTTTTTATTATATTAATTTCTGGGTCTTTAATTACTATTTCAGCTAACTCTTGACTAGGGGCATGAATAGGATTAGAAATTAATTTACTTTCATTTATTCCCTTAATAAATGAAAGTAAAAAAAATCTAATAACTTCAGAAAGTAGATTAAAATATTTTTTAGTTCAAGCCTTTGCTTCTTCAATTTTATTATTTGCTATTATTTTAATAATAATATTTTTTAATAGAAATTGAATAATAAATAATAATTTTAATAATTTATTAATTTTATCAACATTATTATTAAAAAGAGGAGCAGCTCCCTTTCATTTTTGATTCCCTGGAGTAATAGAAGGGTTATCTTGGATTAATGGATTAATCCTTATAACTTGACAAAAAATTGCCCCATTAATATTAATTTCTTATAATTTAAATTATAATTTTTTTCTATTTACTATTTTATTTTCTATAATTATTGGGGCATTTGGGGGATTAAATCAAACCTCCTTACGTAAATTAATAGCTTTTTCTTCTATTAATCATTTAGGGTGAATGCTTTTAGCTATAATAAATAATGAATTATTATGAATAACATATTTTATTTTATATTCAATTTTATCAATTTCAATTATTTTAATATTTAATAATTTTAAATTATTTCATTTTAATCAAATTTTTAATTTATCTATAATAAATCCTTATATAAAATTTTTTATATTTTTAAATTTATTATCATTAGGAGGATTACCTCCTTTTTTAGGATTTTTACCTAAATGATTGGTCATTCAAAATTTAGTAGAAATAAATCAAATATTTATTTTATTTATTGCTGTTTGTTTAACATTAGTAACTCTTTATTATTATTTACGAATATCTTATAGTATTTATATATTAAATTATAATAAAAATTCTTGATTATTAATTAATCAACATAATAATAATAATTTAACATTAATTTTAACTATAAATTTTATCTCTATTATAGGATTATTAATAATTTCATTAATTTTTATAATTTTATAATAAGAATTTAAGTTAAATAAACTAATAGCCTTCAAAGCTGAAAATATTTGTATTAATCTTTTAATTCTTAAACTTTAATAATTAAAAAATTATTCCTTTAGAATTGCAGTCTAATATCATTATTGAATATAAAGTTTGATTAAAAAGAATATTTCTTATACATAAATTTACAATTTATTGCCTAAACTTCAGCCATTTAATCGCGACAATGGTTATTTTCAACAAATCATAAAGATATTGGAACATTATACTTTATTTTCGGTATTTGATCTGGAATAGTCGGAACTTCACTAAGAGTTTTAATTCGTACTGAACTTAGACATCCTGGTATATTTATTGGAAATGATCAAATTTATAATGTAATTGTTACTGCTCATGCTTTTATTATAATTTTTTTTATAGTAATACCTATCATAATTGGAGGATTTGGAAACTGACTAGTACCCTTAATACTAGGAGCCCCTGATATAGCTTTCCCTCGAATAAATAATATAAGTTTTTGAATATTACCCCCCTCTTTAACACTGCTGCTTTCTAGTTCTATAGTAGAAAACGGAGCTGGAACAGGGTGAACGGTTTATCCTCCTCTTTCTTCTGGAACAGCTCATGCTGGGGCTTCAGTTGATTTAGCAATTTTTTCTTTACATTTAGCGGGAATCTCATCTATTTTAGGAGCAGTAAATTTTATTACAACTGTAATTAATATACGATCAGCTGGTATTACTCTTGATCGACTACCTTTATTTGTGTGATCAGTAGTAATTACAGCTATTTTATTACTTCTTTCTCTACCCGTATTAGCCGGAGCTATTACTATATTATTAACAGACCGAAATTTAAATACATCTTTTTTTGATCCAATTGGAGGAGGAGACCCTATTTTATATCAACATTTATTTTGATTTTTTGGTCATCCAGAAGTTTATATTTTAATTCTACCAGGATTTGGAATAATTTCTCATATTATTACACAAGAAAGAGGAAAAAAGGAAACTTTTGGTACTTTAGGGATAATTTATGCTATATTAACAATTGGCTTATTAGGATTTATTGTATGAGCTCATCATATATTTACAGTTGGTATAGATGTTGATACTCGAGCTTATTTTACATCTGCAACTATAATTATTGCGGTACCTACAGGAATTAAAATTTTTAGTTGATTAGCTACTCTTCATGGAACACAATTAACATATAGCCCTGCACTTTTATGATCTTTAGGATTTGTTTTTTTATTTACAGTTGGGGGATTAACCGGAGTAATTTTAGCTAATTCATCAATTGATATTGTACTTCACGATACATATTATGTAGTAGCCCATTTTCATTATGTATTATCTATAGGAGCAGTATTTGCTATTATAGCAGGATTTATTCATTGATATCCGTTATTAACAGGAATAATTATAAATCCTTCATGATTAAAAGCTCAATTTACAATAATATTTATTGGAGTTAATTTAACTTTTTTTCCTCAACATTTTTTAGGATTAGCCGGAATACCTCGACGTTACTCTGATTTTCCAGATAGTTATTTAACTTGAAATATTATTTCTTCTTTAGGAAGAATAATTTCTTTATTTGCTATTATTTTCTTTTTATTTATTATTTGAGAAAGAATAATTACACAACGAACTCCTTCTTTCCCCATACAATTATCTTCATCTATTGAATGATATCATACTTTACCTCCTGCAGAACATACTTATTCAGAATTACCTCTTCTTTCTTCTAATTTCTAATGTCTTCTTTCTTCTAATTTCGACATGTTGATGACATTGACATAAATACAAAATGAAAACTGCTTGCTAAATCTACTCAATATGGATACATTTTATATTAGCATAACATCCAATATTCAGAAAATATAAGGCAACGATCCAAAACTCAACCCAAACAAGTGTCATGAAGCCGCAAAGTTTTGAAACGTCATTTTAGATTTTGCGGTCATCATTTTATGACTCCGGATATCTACCCCAACTAAACTAACCGCCATCTTGAACATTGAGACACCATCTTGGATGTTCTGGTATTCATTTTTGGACTCTGCACCTAAAATTACATAAAATAGTCGCCGTATTGAATTTTGGCATGTCGTTTATGATTTTCTGGTTACCAGTTTTGGACGAAGACCGGCATTCTTCCCCATTCAAACTATAGTCATATTGCAGACCTTGTAAAACAGCGCACAGCTTGGGTTTTCTGATTACAAACTTTGAATTCTGGACATATTTTCATACAAAATATGCCCATAATGCAAGAATTAAAAATCCCATAAAATAGGCACTAACTTGAATACTGGGCAATTATCTTGGACTTTGGACCGCTATCTTGGATACTCTGGTAGACTCCGAACATATTTCCCATACCAAATACACGTATTTTACATAGTTTTAGAGCTCAAAATTCCTTAAAACAGCCACCATCTTCTGTTGACGCGATCAAATTCTTATTTTTCCATTCAACGTTGACCCATCCTGCTATAAATTTACACCTTAGGAATCTGAAATGACACGATTTGATGAGATCGCTTTACCCAAGTAACCAGTAAGCATTTAAAACAGCATTTCTTCAGCATTATAGTAGCCTTTACGACAAGGCGTTTAATGCTAATTAGCCGTATATGCACCTATAGTGCTACCTTACAGCAGGTTTTGGCAAAATAACGGGCTGTCTTAGTGCTATCCCTTCAGGAACGTCGTGACGAAATGTCAAAAAAGCGTAACGCCTCGTCGAGCAAAAAAAAAACAAAAATAGATTGACGCCTGCTTCTCGTTCTCTCAGCCTGCTTCCCCGCTTCATCGTCCTTCCATATTCCAGCCGGTGCTAGGTGGTACTTTTTTGCTGATTTTTGTAGTGATGTAGGTTTGAACTTACGATCCGGAGATTGATTAATCATATCTGCTTCGGATTCTGTTTCTCCTGATCCACGATACTAAAGCTGTCCCGGTGGCGTGCGTTGATTTAATCGCCAATATAAAGAATGATTCGATAACAGCTTCAGATTCAACATCCAAAACTTGTTTTCATTGAGATATTTCATTGTGGTAGAGCATTACGATCCCTTCTTTTAAATATCTGTGGAATAAGATTGTTTCTTCCCTCTTTCAAACAATCCTATGATCCACCAAAGCATTCACCTATTCGGTACATATTTTCCGACAAAATGATAAATAATTTATGATTTTTTGATGGACAAGTTCCCAATCCAATCCAGCTGCAGTAATGTTTTCTTTGGTGCTTTTGGATGAGTATGGGAAAATGAAGAAACAAAAAAGATGCACAAATTTGTAAACAGAAGCATAGGCTCTGTAAGAGAGAGACAAAATGTGTTGCTAAATGCGTAACATATCTCCCAACCTTTTTGCTCCTAGCATTTGAAGAGCAGTTGAAAAGCATTCTGTATGCTCTCAAGTGAAACCACCTCAAGCAGTTGAAATGCTAATTAACAGCCGAAAGCTTTTGAGCAGCATAGCTTATGCTAACTCAAGGCAGCTATGCATTCGAACTGCTTATGTAGGGCAGCAAGCAGTTTAAATGCGTAATACGGGCTGATACACGGCTTATTCAAATGCTTGGTGGTTACCTGGGTAGTTTTGTCTATATTGCGTTCTCATATATGAAAACTTAGACCTATTCGTCACTGTTGTTCATACCTAATGTTTATCAAGCCATTAAACAAAGCCACGATTTAATTTTTCACATGAACGTTGGTTCTGCTACACAACTGCTAGTTTCTAATGTGATCTAAGGCTATTTTCTTGCTAACCGTTCATTAGATTATCAAAAAATCTGCGATCTGATGTGTCGTATATATGAGTTTGGTTCATTTTTATATTTGGTATATCCGGTGGGATAGCCGAATCTGATTCCATGAGTCATGGACCATGACACTACCGGTTGTCCCAATTACGGTCTAAGAATATTTTATTGCTATTTATTCATCTTTACCTAATCACCGCGATTTGATAAATCGCATGAATGGGTTTGCTTCACTTTTACTTCTAACCACTTTCGAAGCCACAGCTGAACCCGCAACACTACCGGGAATCTAATGTGGTCTGACCCTATTTTTCCATCAGGTTGTCGATAAGTCGTGGAACCTTTTCACCGATATTCGGCCTCTTTTGTCTCCGACATTCGCAACACAAGCAATCAAACTACTGTCCGAAACAAAAATGTCAAACGAATGCACTTCACCACGATAGCGGCTTCGGGAGACGGTTCGGCTTTTGTTATTCCTGTCTTCTTCCATACTAAGAGCTCCATCTGTGTGTCGTATTCAATGCAACATGCAATAATAAACTAATATTAACATTCATAATCGGAATTGGCTGAAAATCTATGCGTAAAGCTAGAATTAGACACATGTCATCATGTCAGATGACATTGATTCGACCCTTCCTTATGTTTATTGATCTTCGTTCTACTGCTCGTGTTGTGTGTAGGTAAGAGGTAACGATAGCGCACGAATGTAACAAAGCCAACTGACACCCGACTGCGGCAACGAAATGAAGGTAGTAAAAAGTGTCGAATGTTTACAAGACTGCTACCCGGATCTGATTCCGGGTAACTACCGGCTGAACCAAATATGGTCTAACATTATTGTGTTGTTAACTGCTCACCGGTTAACCAAAAACGCTGCAAATTGAAGGTGTCACATGCAGGGTTTGACAATTTCGACGGGACTCTCTGTACCAATTCCGGAACACTACCAGTTGTCTTTAGTGTGACGTAAGGATATTTTCTAGCTAACTGTTCATCAGGTTATCGCAAAAGCCATGATTTGATGTGTCACATGCCTTGGTTTGGTTTACTTTTACATTTGGCCTCTTCCGATCACTCAAAACCGATTCCGAAACACTTGCTGGCCGTTCATTAGGTAATCTAAAAAGCCGCTATTTGATGTGACGCATGTACGGATTTGTTTCTCTTTCAGATTTAACCACTTTGGCGGGAACCCCGGTTCAGATATGGTCTGAGATGGTTTTCCTGCTAATTGTCCATCAGGTCATCGAAAATGCCGTGGTTTGATGTGTCGCATGCATGGGTTTGGTTCAATTGTATATTTGGCCACTTCCAGCGGGACGCCTAGAACCGGTTCCGGAACACTACCGGTTCAGATATGGTTTGAGATGATTTTCCTGCTCATTATCCATCAGGTCATCGAAAATGCCGTGGTTTGATGTGCCGCATGCATGGGTTTGGTTCAATTGTATATTTGGCCACTTCCAGCGGGACGACTAGAACCGGTTCCGGAACACTACCAGTTCAGATACGGTCTGAGATGGTGTTCCTGCTCATTGTCCATCAGGTCATCGAAAATGCCGTGGTTTGATGTGTTGCATGCATGGGTTTGGTTCAATTGTATTTTTGACCACTTCCAGTGGAACGCCTAGAACCGGTTCCGGAACACTACCGGTTCAGATATGGTCTGAGATGATTTTCCTGCTCATTGTCCATCAGGTCATCTAAAATGCCGTGGTTTGATGTGTCGCTTGCATGGGTTTGGTACAATTGTATATTTGGCCACTTCCAGCGGGACGCCCAGAACCGGTTCGGGAACACTACCGGTTCAGATATGGTCTGAGACTATTTTCCTGCTTACCGCTCATCAGGTTATCGAAAATGCCGTGGTTTGATGTGTCTCATGCATGGGTTTGGTTCACTTTGATATTTGCCACTTCCGGCGGGACACCCGGAACCGGTTCCGGAACACTACCGGTTCAGATATGGTCTTAGACAATTTTTCTGCTTACCGCTCATCAGGTTATCGAAAATGCCGTGGTTTGATGTGTCGCATGCATGGGTTTGGTTCAATTGTATATTTGGCCACTTCCAGCGGGACGACTAGAACCGGTTCCGGAACACTACCAGTTCAGATACGGTCTGAGATGGTGTTCCTGCTCATTGTCCATCAGGTCATCGAAAATGCCGTGGTTTGATGTGTTGCATGCATGGGTTTGGTTCAATTGTATTTTTGACCACTTCCAGTGGAACGCCTAGAACCGGTTCCGGAACACTACCGGTTCAGATATGGTCTGAGATGATTTTCCTGCTCATTGTCCATCAGGTCATCTAAAATGCCGTGGTTTGATGTGTCGCTTGCATGGGTTTGGTACAATTGTATATTTGGCCACTTCCAGCGGGACGCCCAGAACCGGTTCGGGAACACTACCGGTTCAGATATGGTCTGAGACTATTTTCCTGCTTACCGCTCATCAGGTTATCGAAAATGCCGTGGTTTGATGTGTCTCATGCATGGGTTTGGTTCACTTTGATATTTGCCACTTCCGGCGGGACACCCGGAACCGGTTCCGGAACACTACCGGTTCAGATATGGTCTTAGACTATTTTTCTGCTTACCGCTCATCAGGTTATCGAAAATGCCGTGGTTTGATGTGTCGCATGCATAGGTTTGATGCATTTTAATATCTGGTCCCTTCCTGGGGTAATCGGATGAGGTTTACTGCCAAAAAGTGATGTGAGTTTTTTTGTACACACACATACAGACACACACACACACACGCACACACATACACACACACATACACACACACAGACATCACCTCAATTCGTCGAGCTGAGTCGATTGGTATATGCGATTTGACCCTCCGGGCCTTCTATCAAAAAGTAATTTTTGGAGTGAACATATAGCCTTTCCAGTACACTTAGTGTACGAGAAAGGCAAAAAATACAAATTTGTTATAACTCAAGTTGAGTTACTCAACATCACAATTGTGCTGGTTCGTCTCGAAAGGGATATTGTCGTACAGTGTTAACAACGGAAAGATTTGGGCGCAGTTTGACCAGGTAGTGTTTGGAGTCTATGTTAACACCACGATAGGCCCTGGGGTCGATGAAGTCGGAGAAGTACCGTCTGTCAATCAGAACGTGATTGATTTGCGATTCCATCCACTGTGGTGTTCTCCAGATGTAACGATAAGAGAGGATGTGTTGTCTTTCTGGCCTACTTGAGCGTTTAGATGTCCTATGGTAATCTTGACGACGTGGTTTGGGTAGCGGGTACGTTGAAGAATCTGCCATTGATCTTCAACCTGCACTTTATATCGTCGATCGGCCACCAACCGATCACGCGCCTCTGCATATAGTCCATCACGATGAAAGCTGTTCCCAGCTCACATGTGTTTCCGCAGCTCTGGTAGATAGTATGATTACCTCGAAACGTTCGCACCAGCGCTACGGTGCCGAAAGCGCGGTCATTCGGTAGACCGGCGAGTATGCGGGTGCTCTCAATGAAGTTGAAAGATCGGCTGTTCCACATGCCGAGTTTCCAGTCGCAATCCTTTTTATTCGCCCTTATACTCGGTTCGCTTTTTTCTGCTGCTGATTTACCTTTCCAATTTTGGTGTAAGTAAAGAAAATGCATTTGGTTGCTGAAAGCTAGTTAGAGCTACAATCTTGGCCAGAATCAACTGTACGACCCCTCGTTGTTTGTCTATTGTTGGCTCATTCAAACATTTTTGAACAACATTTTTTTCAGAGCATCAATTATCTTTTCGGGCTCTGCGAACTTTTAGTAGTTAAGGAAACAAAGTACGAATTGCATTAAAAACTTCGAACAGTTTGTTCTGTGCGATACATGTGGAAGTATTTAACATACACTGAAAGGCGGCTTGCAGTAATGACAAGCATAAAAATGTTTTTAAATTTACCATGGCAAAACATGATAATCGACCCACCAACGCTTCTTGTGTGCGTTTTGTTTCTTCTCACATCAACCGGTTCGATAGCCGAGTGGTAGCGTGCGAGCCTGGTGATGTCAAGGTTCTTGGTTCGAATCCGGTTGCCAACAGAAACTTTTTTTAATTGAAAGTCGAGTCTATGGTAAAATTTAAAACATAATTCTATTGAATTTAAACGAAACTCAGTCTGCACAAATTTAGTGGCGTTGTGTATTTAAATTGAGCCTCAGAATAGTAATTTTCACCACAAGTCGCCGTTCAGTGTAGTTTTGCGTATGTAGCAATGTCCAAGATAATTTGGAACTGTACTTGTTGTGGTGTTTTGGTGTGAAACTGAGAATCCTGATTCGAATTGAATAAGATCAGAAGTAAATAGTATATTGTTGGGTGAAGAGGCAGTGCTTCGGAAGGGCCGTTAAATTAATACCAAAATGTAAGTTAGTTTAGTATAAGTTATGTTAATGTATATAGAATAAATAAATTAATTTCAGCATTGAAGCTGCTATCAGGAAGCTGCTGTCAATAATTGGTTTATCCCTCCGAAGATGACTGCTTATCGCTACAATACTAGTAACGAAGATTCGGATTGATTCAAAACTTGACCAAATGCATGTTTTCTTGATGCTGAACCTTAAATGCCCAAGTAATCTTGGGATCAAAAACAAATTCTATCGTACTTCACCTCTTCAGCCACATTCCGATACTGTTTGTATCGATCCACATTCCGCCTGGTTCCATACTGCAGCATAACCTAGTGCTAATCATTCCGCCAAGCGCTTTATTGTTCCCTCGTACGACCGATCTTGGAGAACGCTTCGGTTGTGTGGGCTCCAAACGATGTAACTTGGAATCTGAGAATCGAGCGGGTTCAGAAACGTTTTATACGGCTTGCTCTCAGAAATTTACCTTGGCGCGACCCAGCGAACTTGCCGCCATACCCTGATAGGTGTCGGTTGCTCGGAGTTGAAAGTCTTGACAGAAGGCGCAAGATACAGCAGGCCAAATTCATCGTCCAGCTTCTCAACGGAGATATTGATTGCCCTCATCTCCTATCTTTGATAGACTTCCGAGCACCAAGTAGGATGTTAAGGCAGCGTCGCTTGATGCAATCACGATTCCATCGATCGAATTACGGCTACAATCAACCCATCTGTGCGATGATTCGTATGTTTAGTTCTGTAGAGTCCTCGTTTGAATTCGGTATGTCCACAAGTAAATTTGTCAGTAAAATTGAAAGATTAAATTCATTGTAGCTAGTACGTAACATTATTAATTAAGACAACATTGTCAGATGAGTTATACTATATAAAAAAATAAATAAATAAATTCCCTTCAAATGATATATATATATATATATATATATATATATATATATATATATATATATATATATATATATATATATATATATACATACATATATATATATATATATATATATATATATATATATATATATATATATATATATATATATATATATATATATATATATATATACATACATATATATATATATATATATATATATATATATATATATATATATATATATATATATATATATATATATATATATATATATATATATATATATATATTACGATTGTTGACTATTTTCGGTGAAAACACACACTAAAACTCGATTATACATAACGTTTCGGCCTACTCAACTTCAGCCATCATCAGATATTTTATGCATGAATCGATCACCACCAGTGTGGTTGCAATACTCCCTTCAAATGAGTTTGCAGCTCATGCAGCTCTGACTTATTGATCTTCTCTCTCCTAGGCATGACTACGAACAAAATGTTCACAGTGTGAGGCAATAAGAATTATTCATTCGACAATTTCCGTCTCTCGTTTCTCCAACGACCACTACTATTGGAATCACCCAGTAGAAGCAGCAGCAGCGACAGCAACAGCATCCTTTCAACACACAGATCGACAAACGAAACGAAATTCCCAACTCATTACCGTAATGATTCGCCATTATCATTCTCCTTAAACGCTCGCATTTATCAGGCACTCCATACCGCCCATCGCCGCCGAAGGTACCTTAGCTGTGAAGCTTCGGAACAAGAGAGCCGGAAAAAAGTGCGACTAAATGTAGAAGGTGAGGGTGGTACTTAACCGCCACCTCCTCCACAGTTGTCGTCGTCGTCGATTCCGGCAGGACGCAGCGGCAGCGGCAGTCAGTGGTGTCTATTGACGGGCGGGTGGTATGTCGTAAAAGTGCCGACCGATGTTGCCGGTATCGCTTCCGAGGAATCGGAAAAGGTGCGGCGTAAAACGACGACGGGGCAATCGGTAGTTGACTTTTTATGAGCAAGGAATTTTCGGAAAATGCAGCAAGAGCAACGACGAGCGACGAGCAACAGTTATTCGACAATACATTACACACGGTCGTCCGTCCGTCCGGAAAACCCGGTGGGTGAGGAAGGCGGAAAAGCTGTTAGTCATAAAAGTCCGGTTTCTGAGAAATTGGCAATAAATTGCGTTTTGCTTTTGGGATTTTGTGACTTGGAAATGGGCGCCGAAATGGAAGTGATGGTTTTCTGTGATTTGAGTGGGTGCTGCATTTGAGTTTTAATGGAGGATTCTTGAGAAAATTAATTTGTTGATGATTGCTAAGGTCTGTCCATGTAGCTCTTAACGCTAATGAACATCTTATATTCGCATTACAAAAAGTAATTTCACCAAACTCGGATAATCAATGAATATGTTAATGCTGAAGTCAGTTGCCATTCCATCACTCTGAAGCAGAATTGACACGATACATCCGGGAATTGAAGGGGCTGTACAAATGCAGTAAAGAATACAGCATGTACTCCTAATGGCCCTATTGTTTCCATAGTCTGCAATCGTCGGCCGGCAGGTACAACCAACCAACAGTCAGTGGTTAAATAACGGAAGAAAATTGTTATCCTCTGAGGTGTACCTTCGGTCTTTCAGTAGCCACTCGGCTCGGGATGTCTACCGATATCGAACGGTATCGCTTCGCTTCCCGGAACGAACCGTTATACTGGTTGCAGCAGCAGTTGGCTTGGAAATGAAATAAAATGCTGATTTCTATTCATTTAATACCTTCATCAGTGCGGTTTCCACTCATAGTTTCCCGATGGGAATTGTGTTGGAAGGGTGGAATTTATAGTGCTTGCTGGTGCGGGACAACTTCTCCTTGATTTCGATTCCAGAAGAATGTATACAGTATGGCATATTGGCTTCCTCATTGTACTAGCTTGATTTGTGAGGGTGGAATGACTTTAAAATTGATTTTATCCAAGAAAAGCTGTAAACAAAATCGATTTAATTTTAATCAACCAAAGTTCCAACATTGTTTTCTTCTTTACGTACGAGTGAATAAATTCGATGTTTGACGCAACTTTAACCCTCTAATATCCATCCCTGCCTTTAGACGGGGTATAGTTTAAGACTTTTTGTATTTTTCTTTCCAGGGTAATCGAAACTTTTATATTTTTGGTTGAAATTTAGGACAATTCGGTATATCTTAAAATAGTTGTTGGTGTCTCTCAAAGCGTATTTATATTTCCTTAAAATCGTTGAAAAAGGTGATGTTTTGATCACCTTTCAGATGACATTGTTTCTTTTGTGTTGAATCGTAACATTTACATTTAACAATTTTTCCCAATCATCCTATTATAGTCAAAAGAGTTTCGGGAAATAAAATTGTCCTTATAATTTCGTTGTATTTGCAACGCCATCCACGATTTCTGTACTGAAAATGACTTTTCCCATCCACTTAAATACAGTGACTGCCCAAGTAACACTTCAAGTTTTGCTCGGCTCAATACTCAAATGGCGTTCGGCCAAACGGCATTCGGCCAAATCACCCGGAATCCACTCAAACCTCCATTTAGGTCAAATCTATTTATTTATTTATTTATTTATCTATTATTACACACTGTCTTCAGTTAAACTGTACTGACTGTTTGATCTTAATTATATGTTTAGCCTAACACAAAACAGCAGAACTACAAAGAATACAAAACTCTCGTTATAACTGAAACATTCCCATTTAAACGTACTGTGGAGTTTAGTATTTCACTGGGAAGGAATCACCCCTCACGTGCAGCACACACAACTTACCCAGGCTGACGTCGGTTCGCAAGTGCCAAGAGTGAACGCGGTTGGGTGACGCCTGGAGTTGTTGCTATGCAAGCAGGGATGCTAACGTTGTCTGCTTGACAGTTCGCATCACATTTAAATGCGCTATATCGCCTGCTGTGATCAATCTCCTTTCCACAGCTTTATGCAGTACATCTTATATCTCACATCCTTCTTCTACTCTAAAGAAGTTTTACACATTTTTAACAAAAAAAAAGAATTTCCGTATCTCAATTTGGAGTGTTTACTTATAACGATTTAAGGGCGGACGGGACGGTCGAGGAAATATCCGCCATTGCTCTGTTGCTACTAAGATGGTAATCTCAGATTCTACTTCATATAATGGAACAAAAATCTATCATTGTGTATGCTCACTTGCAGTGCATATGCTGATTGTTTTTCAGCCTCATCTGTGCGATAAAAATCGAGATTACCATCTTCAAAATCGCGAGGCAAATTGTTAGAAAGAGAGGGAAGATAGGAAAAATAACACAGCGTCCCGATTCACCTTAACATATTGCGGAGATTCCACCTGTTTAGACTTCTGCGCAAAAATTAGTTGCGTGGGCCCACAGATACAAAACCAGACCGCGTCCTGGTGAATATTTTACGCTGTGTTGCTAGGTACACATTTGGTGATACTTTTGCATTGTAAGCAAACATTTATAACGCACCTACGCTGAAAATGAGCCTAATCATTTGCGTCGGAATCTATAAATCATCACAACGGACAATAAGTTACTGTTATATTACATCATCGCATACGTTGCAATTGCTGCCATGAAGCTACCGAATACAGTTTCATTGTGAGGTACCATTCTGACTATGCTGCCGCTACTTTTTTCAAAATAGCTCGAACATTTTAGTGCTTAATTGTGGGAATGACAGTGACGTCATCATCTCTCTCTCGCTTTCTCTCGTTCGGGGTCACTCGATACAGCCGTCCTTGCTCGCGAAATAATTTTGAGGGCAATGCTTCCAAATTGTATCTCATTTCATTAGTTATGTTGGTAATGCAAGCATCTAAACTTGTAGTATTTAAAAGAAATTACCGTTTTGGTACTGGGTGATCCAGAAAAAAACATCTTGTTCTTTGAGTCTTTTTATTTAATTTTATACCCAAATTTATCCCATTGCTCCGTCGTTTAAATTCGATATATCTGATAAAATACATTATAGATAAAGTTTATTGCCTTGCCGTTCATTGGATCACTAGTCACAGAAAACAAACTGCATTAACATAATCCTTCTTCTGGCCAACCAACATTAACGACACTCTTTGATAAATAATATATGTATTGTAACCATTCGATACCACATTTGAACGTATCAAAACTACGTGATTTTTCTTATATTTTTTTTTGCGTACATTGCCAATGTTTATCTGCTATGACAAACAACACGATGCAAACTTCCAATCCGATATTTGCGCGAAGCAAAACAACGGGATCTTTCTAACCTAGCTTTTCGTAAGCGGACATTGCCGGGAGTCTTCCCCCACGACAAACAACACGCTGTAAGCTTCCGATCCGACATTTGCGCGAAGCAAAACAACAGGATCTTTCTAACCTAGCTTTTCGTAAGCGGACATTGCCGGGAGTCCTCCTCCACGACAAACAACACGCTGTAAGCTTCCGATCCGACATTTGCGCGAAGCAAAACAACGGGATCTTTCTAACCTAGCTTTTCGTAAGCGGACATTGCCGGGAGTCTTCCCCCACGACAAACAACACGCTGTAAGCTTCCGATCCGACATTTGCGCGAAGCAAAACAACAGGATCTTTCTAACCTAGCTTTTCGTAAGCGGACATTGCCGGGAGTCTTCCTCCACGACAAACAACACGCTGTAAGCTTCCGATCCGACATTTGCGCGAAGCAAAACAACGGGATCTTTCTAACATAGCTTTTCGTAAGCGGACATTGCCGGGAGTCTTCCTCCACGACAAACAACACGCTGTAAGCTTCCGATCCGACATTAGCGCGAAGCAAAACAACGGGATCTTTCTAACCTAGCTTTTCGTAAGCGGACATTGCCGGGAGTATTCCTCCACGACAAACAACACGCTGTAAGCACAAAACAAAACAATTCGATCGTAAGCGGACATTGCCGGGAGTATTCCTCCACGACAAACAACACGCTGTAAGCACAAAACAAAACAATTCGATCACTCTAGCGCTGCTGGAATTTGTTCTTTTGTTGCACTTTCACACTCTTTCCCGTCAATAATTGCCCATGCACTAACAGTTTTCCGCAGGCATGCTCCAGCGGGAGCTACGTCCCCGAAAAATATCACACCGAACTTCCACTTTTCACATATGGGTTTTGTGTTTCCCTCACTTGTTCACTATTGCATGCACATTGAAGGGTGATTCCTCCCAGCAAAAATATAGGTTCCATTTCCTCAATTGAACGAAAAAAAACTGGCAGGAATTCGCCAATGTGGAGTTTAGTATTTCACTGGGAAGGAATCACCCCTCACGTGCAGCACACACAACTTACCCAGGCTGACGTCGGTTCGCAAGTGCCAAGAGTGAACGCGGTTGGGTCCCGGGTAGAACTTAATGGCAAAATAATGGCAAATTTTACCATTAAAACAGAATGTTTGAATGGCAAAATGTGTTATTTGTTTGTTTGAAATAAGAGTTAAAATAACAAAAATAATAACAAAATTTTGGTAGCAGAAAAACTTAAAAATAACTTATTTTGCCATTGTAATAACAAAGTAATGGTAAAGCATGCGGATTAAATTGAAGAACAAAATAAGTTATTATTGAGATATTGATAACAAAATAAGACCCAAATTAACTGTTATCGGTGAATAACAAAATATGACATTCTTGAGTTATTGATAACAGAATAAGAACAAATTTAGCTGTTTAAGTGGCGATCAAAATAATGG
>NW_026916939.1:0-51599 GCF_035046485.1 Aedes albopictus
GACAGACAGACAGACAGACAGACAGACAGACAGACAGACAGACAGACAGACAGACAGACAGACAGACAGACAGACAGACAGACAGACAGACAGACAGACAGACAGACAGACAGACAGACAGACAGACAGACAGACAGACAGACAGACAGACAGACAGACAGACAGACAGACAGACAGACAGACAGACAGACAGACAGACAGACAGACAGACAGACAGACAGACAGACAGACAGACAGACAGACAGACAGACAGACAGACAGACAGACAGACAGACAGACAGACAGACAGACAGACAGACAGACAGACAGACAGACAGACAGACAGACAGACAGACAGACAGACAGACAGACAGACAGACAGACAGACAGACAGACAGACAGACAGACAGACAGACAGACAGACAGACAGACAGACAGACAGACAGACAGACAGACAGACAGACAGACAGACAGACAGACAGACAGACAGACAGACAGACAGACAGACAGACAGACAGACAGACAGACAGACAGACAGACAGACAGACAGACAGACAGACAGACAGACAGACAGACAGACAGACAGAAACTTTGCATAGGAGAGAAATATACTTCGTCAGGCAATAATTAAAGATATTCCAACTCACCTTTTCCAATGACTCATCCAGGGATGCCAGATGATTTTTCCAAAAATCTGTATCAAAATTTGAGAAAATCTGTATTTGTCTGTATTTTGAAACTGTGACACCAAAGCTCCCGTAAATTCTGTCAGACCCCGTTAGAAATCTGTGGGTTCAACATGTAAACAACATGTTTGTGTCCCGAATTTTGCACGAACATTTCTATTTGCAGTAAGCTATGCTTGTATTTCTTAATATATTTTTTAAATATTTTTGGGGAAATTCCTTCAAATTTTTTTCAGGAGTTTTTCTATAGCATTTCTCCGAAAATTTATCAATGAATGTCTCCTGGGGTTTCTCCATGAATTTCTTCTATGGTATGGTATGTTGAAAAGATGCAATTCCAGGAGATATTTTTTTTTAACAAACATTCAGAGAATCTATCAGAAATTAGGAAAGTTTCAGTTTGTATGACGAACTAGCGTTAGTTAAAATACACGAAAATAAAGAGATTATAAAAAATAATCTTCAAGAACCATTCCAGAATTTGTTGCTTGAATTTCTACCTAAAGGACTACTCCATTTTCTCAGAAATTTTCTCGGGATTATTTCGGAAATTCTCTAGAATTTCTCGAAAGATTTTTCTGTAAAATTCTTCCAGGAGTTTATCCAATAGTTCCTTGAAGTATTCCTTTAGGCATTGCTTTGGATTTGTTCAGACCTTTCTTCGGGGATTTTTTATCATTTTTTTTCCAAAAGATTTTCTCAACAATTAGTTCTGCAACAATTGTTGGGAGAATCTTTTGGAACTACAAATAAGCTTTATTCAAAGATTTTTTTAGAAATGTTTCAAAGTATATTTGTAGAGGGTTTTCCTGTTCTTGTAGGTGTCTCAAAGATTCCTTGAAAAAACTTTTTTTTTCTTTCTTTACTGGTTCTCTAAAATATTCTTCCAAGAAATCTCTACATAAACTGCACGAATTTTTTTTTTCGATAAATCCTTCAGAAGTACCTCCAGCAGTTCTTCCAAGGATTCCTTCAGAAAATCCTCCAGGGAATCTTTAGAAACTCAATGAAGGATTTCTTAAAAAAAAAAAATCCACAAGTATCTTTGTCTGCAATGTCTGCATTTTTAACGAAATTTCTTTAGAAATTGCTCCACGGACTTTCCAGGAATCACTGCAGAATTTTCTCAAGGATTCTTGCATAGATAGAGTTACTCCAGAAGTCTATCAAGATTTTTTTTTAAATTTTTTCTAAAAAAAACATGAAAGAGTTTCTGCAGGAATCACTGAACGAATTTCTCAAAAAATCTTGGAGATCCCTGGGAAGTGTTTTTGGACAAATTCCTTTAGGATTTGTGAATAATTTACTTGAAGGATTTCAGAATTTTTAGTTTTTCAGGTATACTCCATGAAGGAACTTCTAAATTTTGAAATCTTGATGAAATCTCTGGAGATAAATATATCTTCACATACGAATTTCTAAAGAAATCTAAGCAGAACATTCTGAAAAAAATCTAACTCTTAAGTAAAGTAATGTTAGTGGTAAGTAAAAAGAAAATCGGGTTAAGTACTGTGCCTTTGAATTAAACTAAGAATGTGCATCCTTTGACAGATGCGTATTTCGACCTCAACTGTAAGGTCGTCTTCGGTATCTCGTACTTGACTCGACTTCAGTCAAGTGCAGTCGAGTCAATAGCGAGACACTGAAGACGACCTTACAGTTGAGGTCGAAGTACGTATCTGTCAAGGGATGCACATTCTTAGTGGAATTGAGAGGAACAGTACTTAACCCGAATTTCTTTTTTACATCATAGAAGAAGTACCTGGAGAAACATTTCGGGAAATCCTTGGTGGAATGCATTACAAAACATTTGCAAAGATCCCACAAATAAATACTTCAGGTATTTCTTAAAGAATTTTCGTAGAAATTCTTTGGAAATATTCCTGAATGAATTTCTCAAAGAATCCGTGGAGATATCAATGGAATTATCCGTCGACAAAAATTTTTCGATAACTTTTTAAACAAATCTCCAGAAGAGTGTGTAAAGTTTTTCTTGCTGGAGTTTAAGAAGGAACCCATAGAAATCTATTCAAAAGAATTCCTGGAGAAATTAATCAAGGAATATCTTAAGAATGCCCTCTAGAAATTTTTCAAGGAATCCCTTAAGAATTTCTTAAAAAACCCTTCCCATTACCGGTGTTCCATACACTAGACGCCTCTCCGTCTTTTACCGAAATAAGAAAAAAAAACCCTCCCATGCCGCCTTCTCTGTGCTTCAACAAGCTAAGATGGGCAAAATTTCTAGGGCGTGATATTCACACCCAAAGGACCTGAGTTCAATTCGCGTTCGCAATTCTTTTCTTTTCATTTGCAAGGTAACGTTGAGAATGTTCAAATATTTTCATCACATATTTATTCGTACTCTGTAGTTTCCAAAAGCTTTATCGATTTTTTATCTTCAACGCAATTTTATAGTTGTTTGAAAACGTGTGTACTGGCTATTTCTTCTCAGGTTCGATTCGATATTATTATTTAAAAAAATTGCCATAATTTTCAATTTTCAACAAAAACATTATTCGTATGTTTTCTCATTATTTTCATTCAACATATAAGAATGAAAAGCATAAAGAAAACCAGGTCTTTTGCTTAGCAAAAGTTTTCAACTTTTATTTCATTTTTCATGTACTGAAGCTTCAATTTTCCTTACATCTTCATATTTCACTGGAAATTCGCGACTTGCAAATTGCGAATTGCAAATTGTCAAGCAAACAACAAAACACACAAAAAAGAATCAGCAAAGATATAGTTTATTCGTTTTTTCCTTATATATAGTATATATATAATAGGCCTGTCCAGCTTTTCAAACATGTTCTCTGATTCTCAAGTCCACCCCTATATTTTGATTGGCATCCTGAAAGAAGCAACTGGTCAAAATTTCAGCCAAATCCGTTGAAATTAAGAGGTGCATCAAATCAATTTTGTGTTTTTCGATTATTTTTGAACTTCAAAAAATCATAACTACACTAAAACATGTCAAAACTTAATTCTTTTGACAGAAATTGAAAGCTATACTTGTTTGCTAAAACTTCTCCGAACAACGTGTGCCTATAAAATTGGCTTCTTTAACGGTGTTGAGATAATTCGATATTCTGAATCTACATGTCAAACTGAGCCGAAATTCAAATTTTCATGAATTTCGGAGCCCGGGAACCTATTTAAAAATCAATTTGAAGTTTGTATGGGAGCGATTTGTCGAATCACCCCTTGTCGCAGTTTGTACTGGGCGGAGCTGTCAAACAGTTGCCCAGCTGTCAAAAGGTGATTTCAAAAAATTTCTTTGAAATTGATTTTAGGTACCAAAATAAGTTTCTAAAAATCTGAAAAAAAATCATAGTGGCTCAGAAAAAGGTGCTCTTTCGTATAAAATCAAAAAATCAATATATTTTTCTTAATTTAAAAACCCAATTGAAGGAAACATGTGTAATTATCACATTTGTAATCAGAAAAACCTTAAAAAGTTGATTTTTTGATAGATTTCGTTCTGGAACACCCTAATATACGTAATAAGTTGAATTTTTCAAAACGGCATCATATTCTCCAATGTTATTTGGTTATTTGCTTCTTTGACACTAATGCTGTAGGAGTTGAGCAAAAATTACTAAAATTCGTGAAAGCCAAATGTGGCCTAAAAACTAGCTTTTCGTGTGCAATCACGCTTTGGCGCACAAAAAGTGGCATCGCGTCAGCACTGATATGAAAGCCAACACCTGTCATCACGCTTGTTTGTTATCACCCGTAGTAGGGGGTAGCCTAGGCAAACTACACGGAAGCAAAGCTACTACGTTCAGTACAATTTCGCGCCACAACGTGATTGCCTCCAAAAAGCTAGTTTTTAGGCCACATTTGGCTTTCCCGAATTTTAATATTTTTTGCTCAATTCCTACAGCATTGGTGTCAAAGAAGCAAATAACCCAAAAACATGAGAGAATATGATGCCGTTTTAAAATATCAAACTTATTACGTATATTGTGTTCCAGAACGAAATCTATTAAAAAATCAACTTTTTAAGGTTTTTCTGATCACAAATGTGATAATTACACATGTTTCCTTTAATTTTATTGGTACACGTTGTTTGGAGAAGTTGTAGCAAATAAGTATAGCTTTCAATTTCAGCCAAAAGAATTAAGTTTTGACATGTTTTAGTGTAGTTATGATTTTTTGAAGTTCAAAAATAGTCGAAAAACACAAAATTGATTTGATGCACCTCTTAATTTCAACGGATTTGGCTGAAATTTTGACCAGTTGCTTCTTTCAGGATGCCAATCAAAATATAGGGGTGGACTTGAGAATCAGAGAACATGTTTGAAAAGCTGGACAGGCCTAATATATAAGTATATACTAACATAATCTTTGAAAACTTGCTAAAAACTTCATTTTGGGCGAAGGTTAAAATTTTTTATGCAATTCAGTATCATAATTTCATTTTTGTACAACTCATTTGAGTATTATAATGGCCAACTTTTCAGCACTGGTTTATTATGCAACTGAAATGAGTTGCATAATGAAAAACAGTTGCATAATGTTCATTATGCAACTCATTTGACATAAATAACTATTATATTACAAGATTAGGATTTCAACGTGATAAAAACATAAAAAACGCCCTCAACGTATGCTTATTTCATATCTAGGACGTTTTTATGATTGGTAATATTTGTTTTATTAAATTCAATTCTTAAGAAAAATTTCCTATAATGAATTGATTGAAAATTGAGGTCAAATGTGAAAAATATAGATAATTTAATGGGTTTGTACTCTCAATAAATTTTATTACTTTATTTTCCATCTTGCATGAATGTATGGGGAAAAAAATATGTGGAGGAAAAATCTGTATCAAGATCATGAAATCTGTATTTTTTCTGTACTCTGTATGCTGTCTGTATCAACCTCTAAAAATCTGTATAATACAGAAAAATCTGTATATATGGCATCTCTGCATCAGACGGAAGCAAAAAAATATAGACTATCAATAACCAGCCCCTATAGCACTGAAAATCGAATACGCAATATTTCACGTTTCAGTTTCACTCCACTTACGATTTCACATTTTTCTCGTTTTGCGTTTGCACCGAGCAAACGTCTACTGTACATAGTTAACAAAATGCTTTTTTTTACAATGTGTCTGTAGGGTCTATCATTCATCAATTGGAGTGCGTGCTCTAAATAAGGTATAAAATGGTTCAACCAAGCCAGAAAGAATAAAACTATAACAGGAAAGGACAGTTCTTAAAACCGTACTTTTGGCTGTCAATCAAAGCAGGCATCGTTCTCTCAATCCTGCCAAAACGGCTAAAACAAAGCAAGCAAGTAACTTCCCTATGTCTGCATTCTTTCCACGCAAATCGATCAACCCCGAAACGATTATCCAGCGCAAAAAATAATAACAGAAACATCACCATCTGATGTTCCACAGTAAATAACTGACTACAGGGATAGCATAAACGTTTGTTCAAACATGCGTGAACTCATCCACGCTGCCGCCAAGTATCGATTTGCATGGCTCCTTTATTTTCAATCTCTCCACTTCTCTCAGTCATAACAATATCGAAGCAGTTGTGTCAGTAGGTACTGCACTGGTAAGGGTTCATTCAAATATTACGTAACGCAAAATATGATAATTTTGGACCCCCTCCCTCCCCCACGTAACAACTTTTGTATGGAAGATTTTGAAATTTTGTATGAAGCGTAACACAGCGCTAGACCCCCTCCCTCCCCCCATGGCGTTACGTAATATTTGAATGAACCCTAAGACCACACCAATCCCTCTTCGCCTCAGCTCGTCTATATCTACGTCAAGTAAATCCAACCTGATGCGATTGGCGATGATTACAGCTCAGTTATGTTATGGATTGAGTGAGGGCTGCAACACGATTCGTTTTGCTGCTCTGGCCACTATTCTCGAATACAGATGAATAACAAACTAGTAACAAAACAAACAAAACTTCAAATCATATTTGGTTTTGATTTGTGCGAAACAAAAGATAAATACTGCAACAGTAGACGTTCGACAACTGGAACGACTAACTTGACAGATGTCAAAGATATGTCAGTAGTAATACAGTAGACGTTCGATAACTACAGCATGTTAACTTTCACTTATTGAATGAAATAAGCAAGTGCAACAACTGACAGACGTCAGAGAACTGTCAGTTGCTTCAAAATGCAGCTACCGTGCATTTAAAAAGCATCGCATTGCAGCAAAGGTGCACGTGAAAAACATCGCATCGCTGTTGACGTTTTACTTTGAAGAATGCATAGCAGTGCAACAGCTGCAAAACTGTTGCAATCAGAGGTCTTTCAGTTAAAAGTTTAAAACTTAAAACCTCAAACCAAGATTAAAACACAATGCAGCGTGACAATTAAGTTGTAACTTTCTGAAGTTATGGCGCCACAATCTAAGAAAATTGTGTTATTCAAAATGACAACATCTTTACAATGATGATGATGAACCTGGGCTTGTTAGGGGAATATCTGTAAGTAAAAAGAAAATCGTGTTAAGTACTGTTTCTTTGAATTCCACTAAGAATTCGAATCCTTTGACAGATACGTATTTTGATCTCAACTGTAAGGTCGTCTTCAGTGTCTTGTACTTGACTCGACTGTACTTAACACGATCTTTACAATGGTTTTGAATGCAGTTCAGCTGCTAACAGTAAATGGCTTTCTCGGTCCTGCACTCGGAAGCAATCACGTTTTCCGACGTTTCGACCGTTGATTTTGGCCTTCTTCAAGGGCCGTTGAAGTTTTTAACTCTGCTTTAAAACTAACCAATGTATAATTTTATTTAAAGATAAAAATTTCCATTATTTTGCATTCATCGTCCATTCGGGTTGGCCTACAGTTTCATCGCCTGCAGTCCATGCTGGACTCGATGAAATCAGTTTTTGTTTTGCTGCCCCATCATCAAATTACAATTCTAAACAACCTGTCACCCATCCATCATTCCCACCGATCCATTCGAGTTCGGAGGGAAAGAGGGGGATTGTGAATTCCAGACGTGTGAACGAATTTAGCGAAGCAAAGCGGTAGTCACGCCACTATCCGGCCGGCCATGGAGAAAAAGCATTGTGTGGGAAGAATAACATCAGACGGGACGAGACGCGGTAACATAATAGTAAGCAGCCTGAACTGAACTGAAAAAGATATCCAAAAGTAACAAAAACAGAGCGAATCGTGCAAACAAATTCAGCTCCTGCTCCAATCACAGTCTACGAGTGTCAAAACTTGTTAGGCATCGAATGAAAAATGGGCTTAGGCAGGGAAAGAAACGACTTTTTGAATTTTGCCCAAGAGACACGGAGTTATCCATAACAGAGATGGAAAAGTTCATTCCATGAAAACATGAAGCATCCTTGTGAGAAATTGAGGTAGCTTCTCTCAGAGAAACTAGATTGGGAGAGAGACTCTTTTGTACAAGCTGAACTTGCAAAATAAAGTTCTAACTATTATTTTCCTACTTTGCTTTCCACTGTTTTATTTTTCATCTTTGATTTTTCTTTAATCTTCTATCTTCTATCTTCTATCTTCTATCTTCTATCTTCTATCTTCTATCTTCTATCTTCTATCTTCTATCTTCTATCTTCTATCTTCTATCTTCTATCTTCTATCTTCTATCTTCTATCTTCTATCTTCTATCTTCTATCTTCTATCTTCTATCTTCTATCTTCTATCTTCTATCTTCTATCTTCTATCTTCTATCTTCTATATTCTATCTTCTATCTTCTATCTTCTATCTTCTATCTTCTATCTTCTATCTTCTATCTTCTATCTTCTATCTTCTATCTTCTATCTTCTATCTTCTATCTTCTATCTTCTATCTTCTATCTTCTATCTTCTATCTTCTATCTTCTATCTTCTATCTTCTATCTTCTATCTTCTATCTTCTATCTTCTATCTTCTATCTTCTATCTTCTATCTTCTATCTTCTATCTTCTATCTTCTATCTTCTATCTTCTATCTTCTATCTTCTATCTTCTATCTTCTATCTTCTATCTTCTATCTTCTATCTTCTATCTTCTATCTTCTATCTTCTATCTTCTATCTTCTATCTTCTATCTTCTATCTTCTATCTTCTATCTTCTATCTTCTATCTTCTATCTTCTATCTTCTATCTTCTATCTTCTATCTTCTATCTTCTATCTTCTATCTTCTATCTTCTATCTTCTATCTTCTATCTTCTATCTTCTATCTTCTATCTTCTATCTTCTATCTTCTATCTTCTATCTTCTATCTTCTATCTTCTATCTTCTATCTTCTATCTTCTATCTTCTATCTTCTATCTTCTATCTTCTATCTTCTATCTTCTATCTTCTATCTTCTATCTTCTATCTTCTATCTTCTATCTTCTATCTTCTATTTTCTATCTTCTATCTTCTATCTTCTATCTTCTATCTTCTATCTTCTATCTTCTATCTTCTATCTTCTATCTTCTATCTTCTATCTTCTATCTTCTATCTTCTATCTTCTATCTTCTATCTTCTATCTTCTATCTTCTATCTTCTATCTTCTATCTTCTATCTTCTATCTTCTATCTTCTATCTTCTATCTTCTATCTTCTATCTTCTATCTTCTATCTTCTATCTTCTATCTTCTATCTTCTATCTTCTATCTTCTATCTTCTATCTGCTATCTTCTATCTTCTATCTTCTATCTTCTATCTTCTATCTTCTATCTTCTATCTTCTATCTTCTATCTTCTATCTTCTATCTTCTATCTTCTATCTTCTATCTTCTATCTTCTATCTTCTATCTTCTATCTTCTATCTTCTATCTTCTATCTTCTATCTTCTATCTTCTATCTTCTATCTTCTATCTTCTATCTTCTATCTTCTATCTTCTATCTTCTATCTTCTATCTTCTATCTTCTATCTTCTATCTTCTATCTTCTATCTTCTATCTTCTATTTTCTATCTTCTATCTTTTATCTTCTATCTTCTATCTTCTGTGTTCTATCTACTATCCTGTCTACTTTCAACTTTCTTTTTTCTTCCGTTTTTTTTTCATTTTGCCTTTTTTCTTCTATTTTCATGTTTCTACTTTCTATCCTCTATCATTTCAATTTTTGTCTTTATTTCATGTTTTTCGTCTTCTTTGTTGAGATGTTTGGTTTTTTGTCGGTCTTATTCCATCTATCTCACTTCCATCATCTGTGTGAAATACTCTGAGCGTGCATCTAGAGTAAAAACTGTAAAACGAGAAAGCACTACTTTTTCTCTCAACGAGAGCGGGCGAAATTCATTCAAAACCCGATTCTCACGACTCACCAGCGATGATATTGGCCAGAAGACCATTCATCGTCCCATGTTTGGCTAGTCGTTACTCGCAACCGGTTCGTCGGTCATCAGCTACGGTGCGGTGAGGTTGAAGGCCATTCACGGTCGGATTATGCTCCCATGCTCTTTTACTTTCGGCACCGAAATAAGTAACACTCCATTAGGCTCTTATGATTGCGAATATCTGAGTAGTGCGCTCACCTCTGCTCCTCTATGCGGCACATCGCGGGAGGTTTCCATGCTTTTGTTATTTATCCGCTAGCAATACAATAATAATTCTGCGAACGGCGACTTGCGGCGTCTCGCGGCCTTTCGCGCAGTTGCGGCTGACCGCCGGCCGGTCTGAACTGAGCTCTTATGGATCGTGAGTAAGAGCAACAAGAGCCACCACCACACACCACACCCTTTGCCTGGTGGGGACCCGCGTGTGATATCGGTGAGGACGTGAGTGGAATTCCGGATTAAATTAACTGGAATTTTTTCGGGCCTTCTGTGGCAGCCAGTCAGTAGTATTAAGCAGTGACTTGATTTATCGACGATATAATGTTTCGATTGTACGACATTTCCCCGAAAACCAGTTCCCCGAATGAAGTTTCCCCGAAAGTTTTCCCCCCGAATGTACCATTTCCCCGAAAAATGTTTCCCCGAATGTACTGATTCCCCGAATGTATCGTTTCCCCGAATGTACCGTTTCCCCGAAAATATTATTGCATATGCTATTTAACATTGACCCAATGCACAACTAGGGGCATCCGGTCTTTAGGACGAAGTACGCTTAGCCAAAGTACGTCAGACAGAAGTACGTTAAGCCGAATGGGTTGCGAAGCTGAAATTTATAGGGTAGAATGGGTCAGTAGGCCGTCTTCTTAATTTTCTTCACAAACGATGTTAAAATTTGTTTTCGAAGGTCTAGAAGATGTATGAGTCCCTTGAGTGTTTTGCATTCCTCGAATCTAGGGAATTCTATGGATACTGGGATATACTTCCATGATTTTACAATATTATGTTATGCTTTTCCCTTTTCCCACATAGATGATTTCTTGATGTTGATGTTATACTGTTACTGAAGAACTGATGATCAACCCAAGTAACATGTTGATAGGCAATTAGTCTTGTAGAGGTTTTGAAAACCGCAATAAATCTTTCTATCTATTATTTTGGTTTTATTATGGTTCTAAGAACTTCTTCTCGTGTATTTGACTAAACAATGTTACTTGGGAAATTATCACTCTGCCAACATTCCATCTGAAAATTTCGCCTCTTTTTATAACACGCAGTTGTTTTTAGTTGTAATATTGCATAGCTTATTGACGGTAGTAATTTATCAAACCACTGACTGTCCCATGACCCTTCTTTGAGAAATCGGCTATTCTTTTGAGTATTCAGTATTGGATTATACATATGTGATCAAACTAGGTTTTTTCTTGGCTTTCAACTCAATCGTAATGATGCTCGTCCGGCGTAATGATACTTCTGGCCTAATGATTGCAGCCTGACGTACTTCGGCCTGACATACTTCTGCCTAAAGATCCAGCAGCGTCTTTTTGGCTAGATTGATAACCTTTCATTTAATAAAATTTTCCTTCTTTCAAGATAAACTGCTCAATCAATCATCAGTAATTTGACTGCTGCTATATTTAAATTTTTTTGTGACCGACTGTTCTAGTAAGTATCTATAGGCGGTCTAGTAGAAATCTTCATCAAAGATTCTCCCTTCTTTCATCATATACTGTTCTTTCAAAATATTGCCGGCGGTCTAACTACTAGTATGTTTTGAGGAAATGTCAATTCGAAATGCTCATGATGATCCATTGATTTTCAAAAAAACTGAAGAGTGCTTAGCTTCAAATCTGTTTGTCAAACAAATTGAATTACATTTACTTTTGTTTTGAAGCCTGTTAATCCCTTATTAAAATTGAGCTCATAGACTTCTGGACGGGCTTGGTGGTCTAGTGGCTACCGCTCCTGATTCGTATGCAGAAGGTCATGGGTTCAATCCCTGGCCCGACCCTTTCATCCTACTTTGTATCTTTCTATCCACTTCCTCTCTCTCTTTTTCTTCTCTACATATACAACTCATGTATATTCATATGTTCATAGCCATCGCTAGAACCAGAAACGAATTGGAAAAAAGTCGTTTCCCTCCCCTCCAATTTCCACTCACAGCACAGTGTATATAACGCCTACAAGTTATGCAACCAAAGCGTACTGTGCCGCTTGACCTTATTCACCTCATTCGCCACTCAATCTATCACCTACGAACACTATAAATAACCCCCTATCCATGGATCGCATCACCGACCAACGGTGACTCCCAGATCTCCCATCCTTTCCGTCTAACAAATACCCCCAGTCCGTGCTGGTTGTGGGGATGCAGAGGTGATCTCGGTCTTTAGTAGCAACAACCAGCACACTCTAACATTTCTCTCCCTTCCCAACTGACTATAAGGACGTGGCCGGCGCCGTTATTGATTCAAAATGTATGAGCTGCTAGAATTGCACTTTGAGAATAAGTGGAGTGTCCTAGCCCTTATTCATTTGGATCTCAGTGCAATTGGTATCAGCTCAGATCAATCACGGAGTAGCAACCATTGACATGTATAGTCAGATTTGATCCTTGATCCTATTAAAATTGAGCTCATAGACTTCCTTCGCTAGCAAGAATACTTTAAGACTTAAAGTTGAAGTCATCTAGATCATGTGTTTTACAATGACAATGAACTTTAGCAGATTACTACCACAATCACGATGACTCGTTTTAAAGGTATTATGCTTTTAAAAGGCGTTTTCATCGATTGAAAATTCAAAAATAAATAGAAAGAACAGCCTATGAATAAAAGAAGGAAAAATTATGATGAGCGTGTTCTTAATTGAGTACCATATCATTTTCAATCAGTACAACAGAAAAGAACGACCCATATTTAAAAAAAAGCAAACCTCATTGAAGCATCATGAAGAACATTATATCTCGAAGAATTCATGGTAAGAAAGAATGCACAATATCAATGAGATGTGAAAATTTCCATGATCTTGAAATCTTTCTAAAGACTACACATCGGCACACTTTGTACTCAGGCTAACTTTCCGCTACTTCGTTTCAATGACTAGTTCAGACAATGGAATTAATAAAGAAAATGATTAGAAATCAGTACTAAAATAGCATTATAAATATTTCGGGGAAACGGTACATTCGGGGAAACGGTTCGATCGGGTAATCGTTTTTCGGGGAATTAACTTTCGGGGAAACTTCATTCGGGGAACTGGTTTTCGGGGAAATGTCGTACAATCAATGTTTCAATCATTAAAAGCGATAATAATGCCTTTATGGGAAATAATGAAGTTTATGCTACCGATTGTTCGACGGGTGGATCCGGTAGAAGGATGAATACCAAATTAAATAGGCGTTTTTCAATTTCTATGACGTCTGTGTTTGAAATTTAAAGATGTTAAATACCAAAAACCGAAAAAAAATATTAAGAACAATAGAAAAGCATTGAAGAATAAATGAAGTAGGCCTTAGAAGATAGGAATGAAGCAAGATAAAAAATATAGATGTTAAGGATTAAAATCTATATATATAAAAATGAATTTCCGTCTGTCTGTCTGTCTGTCTGTCTGTCTGTCTGTCTGTCTGTCTGACCGCTATGCATTCGGAAACAACTGAACCGATCGGCGTGAAACTTTGTATGTGGGTACTTTTGGGGCCGGGGAAGGTTCTTAGCATAGTGTGAGATTCCTCCCCCCACTGGAAAGGGGGGCTTCCATACAAATGAACCTGAAATGAGCCTTGGGAGAAGTTCAACTCGGTCGCAAACAAAACTAATCTAGAGTGCGGCGCTGCAATGATTGTCAATTGCGTATTTGAAAGGTCTGAAACGAATCCACAAGTTACCTATCACTGCCTTTCCGGCTCAAGACACTCCTTCGCGAAAAAAAACTGCACAAATCCTTCACTTTTCTCGAATTATTTTTTAGATGCCCTATTTTGTGACGTGTGCGTGGTCAGTTTAGCAGGCACAGCGACTCCAGTCGAGCTGCGTGGCCGGAAACCTCACCGGACGGCAAAGCGAGCGGTGTGTGGGCCTGTACTCGGCCGACGGGCCGGCAGGCGTTGTTGGAAAGGAGATGCTGGAGTCTTCCCTCTTAGGCGCAATCGGCAGGCCGTGGCATCGCCACCTTGGTCGGCCCCCGGCCTAGAGGGGAAAATATCCTTTTCGTGATGGGCTTTTGCGCGAGATGATGCTCCTTGGAAAACCCTTTATGGTAAGGCGCGGGAACCGATCCTGGTTCCGCGGGCCGAGCCATGTGCTGGACGGTGGAACCTAATTCAGGTCAAATAAAAGAAGTCCAATTGGACGCTCTAAAGAACAGTGCAGTCCTACAAAAGACAAGAGAAGGGAGGGGGAGAGAGAGGGGAGAGTATTGGGTGGGGTTTGTCCGAGTGTTAAATCTGATTATCACTGCACTGGCTTAAACATCTCTTTGTACATGGACGCCTTATTGCAAAAGCTGCCTAATTTGGGCGAACGTCGCCATAATTTTGTAATCTCCAATTCAATTTTTTAATGCAATCTCTCAGCCAGCCAAGTTTCTATTTTGGTAACGGCAACACACAGCGGTACTTGACCCAATCACTCTGTGGTACAAGAAACGTAAAAAGTCCGACAAACAACATAAAATGCAAAACAAAAACCCACCATCCTGTAACCCAACGGATACAGGGAGAAATAGGTTCTAGGACTATTTGGGCAGGGGGACCTATTTTGGGCATATGCTGTTATAACTCAGACAATTTCAAACAAATTGACTTGAGTTTTTGTACATGGAACATGGCTAGATACTATACGTATCTCACCGTGTTCCAAAATTCAAGTCAATTGGTTCAAAATTGTTTGAGTTCTAGCATCAAGTGCTCAAAATAGGTCCTCCTTCCGAAATGGTCCCAGACCCTAATGTTTGCTGGTTCAGTCTGACCCTTATGGATTCGGAAACTACTGGACCGATTGACGGGAAAATTTGCATGCCAGATTTTTTTGGGACGGGGAAGGTTCTTAGCATGGTCTGAGAAACCCCCCCTTCTCTGAAAAGAGGAGCTCCCATACAACTGCATAACTTGAGAACCAATCAAGCAATTGTAACCAAATTTGGCATGAGGAGGATTCAAAAATTAAAGAATGTTTTTACGGTAGTGTGAGATCCCTCCGCCCTTTGAAAAAGGGGAGCTCATATACACATGAAACGGAATTTTTTGCATAATTGAGAACTAATCAAGAAAATAGAATCAAATTTGGCATGTGGAGGACTCAGAAGATGAGGAATGTTTTTATGGTGGTGTAAGACCCCTCCCCTTCTCGGCAAAAAGGGCTGCCGCACAAATCAAATGGATGTTTTGCAAACTCAAGATCCAATCAAACAAATGGAACCAAATTTGGCATGTGAAAGTTGTAGTAGGAAAGACCCATCCCCCCTTTGTATAAAGGAGCTTTGTATAGTTGCTGCTCATTTCTACAGCCATGTTACATATTTTTTAGCGACAACACAATTACAGCGGTACTTGACCCTTTCACTTCTGTTATATTTTCCTACTGTTTTTACACAACCCATCACGTTGTTCGACACTTAACATAAAATACAAAACAAAAACCAACAATTAGTAACCCAACGGTTACCAAGAGGAATGACATATGCTTTTCTAACCGGAAAATCCGCATTTTTCCGTTCCTAACCATCGCAAACCGCAGTTAACTGGGCAGCATAGCAGTTAGACGCGGTTAACGACGGTTAGCAACGAATTAATGTAGATTTTTCCGGTTAGCAAAGGAAGTGTCATTCCTCCTGACGGTTACAAAACAAAGGGAACTAAATTTGACATATAGAGGTTTTTGAAGGCTAGAAACGTAAATAGTATTGTGAGTTCCCTTCCATCTATGAAAATGGAAAGGACCATCAAGCCAACGAACGTCATGCAGTTGAATGAACAATATTCCAAATGAAAATTAGGCAGCATGGTAATTGAACCAAAATGCTATCAGGCAAAATGATCATCATTCCGGCATTGTCACACAGGTACTTCCCGATACTTATGCTTCTCACTCCATCTGAGATTTTTCATTCTTACAATAATATGCTGTTCTTTCAAGTCACATTGCTAAATAGTTGATCTGAGATTTTTTCTTCTTTAAAAAAAAAGTAATTCTTTCGCATTACACTCTGGGGCATTCTAGAAAGAAAAGATCGACAAAAGATAAAATTTAAACAGGCAACTAAACTGTTTCCCAGGTAATAAGCATGCACTGATAAAAATTTGAATTTCTTCTTAGTCAAACATGTGTAGGTTTGTGAAGACCAAAAATGTTTCTATGGTGGTGAGTAAAGGTAAAGGCTCTCATACAGATAAAACATGACTCACAACTCAAAAATAAATCAAGCAAGTAATACAAAATATGGCATGTGAAGGGTTTTGAAGACAAGGAATGTTTCAAAAGTTGAGGGTCTGCGACCCCTCCTTCATCTGGGAGCAACACTCAAACATATTAATGAAAAAGAATGCAGAGAATGTCAGCATAATATGTGCAAAATAATCTAAATTTGACAAGTGGACATTTTTTAAGGCGTAGGATGTCTATGATATTGTGAGTCCTTCCAGAGAGTGGAGAGGGTTTTCATGTAAATAAAATAGAAATTTTTGCATAGCTATAGAAAAAAGAGTACAACCGACCGTTAATAGGCCGAAGTTCATAGAGCTGAATAAAGAATAGCCTGAATGGACATTAGGCCGAAAGTTCATTGAATCCACAGGCATAATGATCACCATGCCCTCTTTGTCACGCAGGTTTTACTTCAAGCTGCTTATAATGCTCACTACATCAGAGATTTTTCCTTCTTTTGGAAATAGGCTGTTCTTTCAAGTCGTACTATTAAATTACGGCCGGAAGTTGGGGCACTCTTCGCTATAACTCAGGCAATTCCAAACCAATTGACTTGAAAACACAAGTTTTAAATTGTTCAATTTGTTATGAAAAATAACAAAAACATTATAAAAACAGAGAAATTATTATAAGTTCTATGAGAACAGAAGATATTCAAAACAAGAACTAAACCTAAACCGAAATCTAAAGTGTCGTAGTGAAAGATCCACAATTAAAATGGGGCAATACAAAGTTTGCCGGGTCAGCTAGTAAATTATAAAACTATTGAAATAGAAGATAGCTAAAAGAAGATAAAGAGAGAAAATAGACGACAGAAGATAGAATGAATAAAATAGAAGATCTTGCAAATGAAGAAAGATAAGAGATAGAAGAAAAATCAACAGGCAGAATAAGTAAAATAGAAAGTTTTGGTTTCGGTCAGGCTAAGGCCGGGGTGGCCTCTGCTGTACATAGTAGCCGCCTCCATTCCACTCGGTCCATGGCTGTTTGTCTCCAGTTCCGCACTCTGCGTAGGGTCCGCAGATCGTCCTCCACTTGGTCGACCCACCTAGCTCGCTGCGCTCCACGTCTTCTTGTACCGGTCGGATGACTCTCGAGAACCATTTTAGTCGGGTTGCTATCCGACATCCTGATGACGTGACCCGCCCACCGTAGCCTCCCGATTTTCGCGGTATGGACGATGGTTGGTTCTCCCAGCAGCTGATGCAGCTCGTGGTTCATTCGCCTTCTCCAAGTCCCGTCTTCCATCTGCACTCCGCCGTAGATGGTACGCAACACCTTCCGTTCGAAAACTCCAAGGGCGCGTTGGTCCTCTGCACGTAGGGTCCATGTTTCGTGCCCATAGAGGACGACCGGTCTAATCAACGTTTTGTAGATGGTTAACTTCGTGTTACGGCGAACTTTATTCGATCGTAGAGTTCTGCGGAGTCCAAAGTAGGCACGATTTCCTGCCACAATGCGCCTCTGAATTTCTCTGCTGGTGTCGTTGTCGTCGGTCACCAGTGAGCCCAAGTACACGAATTCTTCAACCGCCTCGATTTCATCACCGTCGATATGAATTCGGGGTGGCGGGCGCGGTAATTCCTCCCTGGAGCCCTTTGCCATCATGTACTTTGTCTTCGACACATTAATGACTAGTCCGATTCGCCTGGCTTCACTCTTTAGTCGGATGTACGTTTCCGCCATCGTCTCAAATTTACGAGCAATAATATCAATATCATCGGCGAAACCAAGCAGCTGAACGGACTTCGTGAAAATCGTCCCACTCGTGTTTATCCCCGCTCTTCTTATTACACCCTCCAAAGCAATGTTGAACAGCAAGCACGAAAGACCATCACCTTGCCGTAACCCTCTGCGAGATTCGAAGGGACTCGAGAGTGTCCCTGATACTCGAACTACGCACATCACTCGATCCATCGTCGCCTTGATCAACCGTATCAGTTTATCCGGGAATCCGTATTCGTGCATAATCTGCCATAGCTGTTCTCGATCGATTGTATCATACGCCGATTTGAAATCGATGAACAAGTGATGTGTGGGCACGTTGTATTCGCGGCATTTCTGCAACACCTGGCGGATGGCGAACATCTGGTCCGTTGTAGCGCGTTCACCCATGAATCCAGCCTGATATTGCCCCACGAACTCTCTTGCAATCGGTGATAGACGGCGGCATAAAATTTGGGAGAGTATCTTGTAGGCAGCGCTCAGTAGTGTGATCGCGCGGTAGTTTCCGCAATCCAACTTGTCGCCCTTTTTGTAGATGGGACACACGATACCTTCCATCCATTCCTCCGGTAATACTTCTTCCTCCCAAATCTTGGTAATGACCCAGTGTAGTGCTCTCACCAGTGCTTCTCCACCGTATTTTAGAAGCTCGCTTGGTAGTTGATCTGCTCCAGCGGCTTTGTTGTTTTTCAACCGGCCAACCTCCTCCTCAATCTCTTGAAGGTCAGGGGCCGGAAGTCTTTCGTCCTGTGCACATACTCCTAGATCTGTTACCACGCCAGCTTCGGTACTTGCAACGTCGCCATTGAGGTGCTCATCGTAATGCTGCCGCCACCTCTCGACCACCTCACGCTCGCTCGTGAGAATATTCCCGTGATTATCTCGGCACATGTCGGCTTGTGGCACAAAGCCTCTGCGCGAGCGGTTCAGCTTCTCGTAGAACTTTCGTGTGTCCTTAGCGCGGTACAGCTCATCCATCGCTTCGCGATCTCGTTCTTCCTGCTGGCGCTTCTTCATCCGGAAGACTGAGTTCTGCCTGTTCCGCGCCTGTTTGTAACGTACCTCATTCGCTCTCGTACGGTGTTGCAGCATTCTCGCCCATGCTGCATTCTTCTCGTTTTTCAACTGTTCACATTCGCCGTCGTACCAGTCGTTTCTGTGATTCGGAGTCGCGAAGCCTAGTGCTGTAGCCGAGGTACTACCTATGGCGGATCGGATGTCCCTCCAGCCATCTTCAAGTGTAGCTGCGCCAAGCTGCTCTTCCGTTGGTAGGGCCACTGCTAACTGCTGCGCGTAGTCTTGAGCCACTTCTACGTTACGAAGTTGCTCGATGTTGAGCCGCGGCGTTCGACTTCGGCGCGTGGTGATAACTGTCGAAAGTTTTGAGCGCATGCATACAGCGACTAAGTAGTGATCCGAATCTATATTCGCTCTGCGGTATGTGCGGACGTTGGTTATATCCGAGAAGAATTTACCGTCGATTAGAACGTGGTCGATTTGGTTTTCTGTTTGGTGGTCGGGTGATCTCCAGGTGGCTTTGTGGATATCTTTGCGGGGAAAGAAGGTGCTTCGGACTACCATACCACGGGAGGCTGCAAAGTTTACGCATCGCTGGCCGTTATCATTCGATACGGCGTGCAGGCTATTTCGCCCGATTACCGGTCTGTACATTTCCTTCCTTCCTACCTGCGCGTTCATGTCGCCGACAACGATTTTCACGTCACGCGGCGAGCAACCATCGTATGTTTGCTCTAACTGCGCGTAGAACGCTTCTTTCTCATCATCGGGTCTCCCTTCGTGTGGGCAGTGGACGTTGATGATGCTGTAGTTGAAGAAACGGCCCTTAACTCTCAACATGCACATCCTTGCGTTGATCGGCTGCCACCCGATCACACGTTGTCGCATCTTGCCCAACACTATAAATCCTGTTCCCAGTTCATTGGTGGTGCCACAGCTTTGGTAGAAGGTAGCCGCTCGATGCCCGCTTTTCCACACTTTCTGTCTAGTCCAACAAAGTTCCTGCAACGCCACGATGTCGAAGTTGCGGGGATGTAGTTCGTCATAGATTATCCTGTCACATCCTGCGAAACCTAGTGACTTGCAATTCCATGTTCCAAGTTTCCAATCGTAGTCCTTATTTCGTCGCGTGGGTCTTTGCCGATTGTATCGAGTCGTATTTTCTCCTATGTTATTCGCAATGGGGATTTTTACGGGTGGCTTATTGGGCCTACGCCAACACTCCTGTCTCGCCGGAGGGCCATCGTGCCAGTTCTGTTTAACGTCCCAACCAACACTGGGACGACCACGCTGATGGGGCTACCACCTTGGGTCTAGCTGGGCGTGGTGCAGCGTTTCTTACTCAGCCGCTGGATGCCAGAACAGACGCTGTTTGAGCCGCACCTCCTTGGTGAACAGACACTCGGATCGTACCTCCTCAATCTAGCTGAAGTCAGAAGGACAACAGTGCCCAGGCTGCGCTACCAGCTAAGCACACAACTCTTAGCTGGCGGTCTTTGTCATCGTTTGACCCGTGGAAGCATGAGGTAGGAACTTGTGAGGACCAGAGCTATATTGGACGCTCTCCTTATCGACTCACCGTTTTGCAGCCCTAAATAAAGAAAGCCCTAAAATAGAAAGTAGAGGACATAAATAGGAGACAGAAAATAGACGAAAGAAAATAAAAGTTAAAGAATAAAAGATTGAATATAGCAGGCAGAAAATAAAAACATGCAAGATTGGAATCGAAGTTTTGAAACTTATTCAAAATCGGTATGAACAATATCTGAATTTGAAAATTGCAATTTTCTACCTTCATATGTCGACCCGAAGCTAGAGTTTATGACGTTTAGTCATAGAATTTGCGTTCGAGCGGGATCAAACTTGATAGAGGTCATAAATGGGATTCAAACACAAACAATCCGATCCCACAAACAAAGTCGCTTTTCAAGCGGCTCAAGTGCATACTTTCTCAAGAATCTGCCTGCTGCGAAGCGATGATGGTACTGTGCAAAAGTAAATACAATTTCTCAAATGCCTTTTCTTTTGTGCCATCGAACCCGCTTCGAACACGGTGGACGAGCGCAAGCAGATAAAAGGAATTACGGCGAAATGGTAAATAATTTGTTTTATGACTTCACACCTTCGGAGAGTACTGTTCGTTGTTGTTGGTCACCAGGCAGAGCCAATAATGTTTACAAAGTACTTAGGTACGGGGAAAGAGAAAAAGCATGATATTTATGCAAACAATTGTAATTTTGTTTACAAACCGCAAACTTTTAAATAATTAAGAAGGGAAACTATTCCATCTGTTCAGCTGGTTGCACTCAATTTCATTTTCAATTGACATTATTAGGATAATACAGGTTATCCAAACTAACTTGGAGTTCAGAATCTCTGATCTATAGACTGTTTCAGAAATTATAAATACACTTTGTTTATCAAATTAAATGAACTGTTCTAATGATTTGTACCAACTTCTTTCAGAGTATAGCATATTGTACTCCATATTTTTATATTTCCTTTCAAAAGTCTTGATATTTTAAAGAACAGTCGAGTTCTCTAACAAATTACTTAATTTTTCAAATTTGCATTTGCACAAAGGTGTTTTTTAATGATTTCAACATTATTTATCACTAAATACCAAAATTTATCTAAATTTTTATCACATTCGCTTTCTCAACAAGTTATCTAAGGAATGCCTTGATAAAAGTTTGGGAAAAATCGATAAAGGCATTTCCACAACATTTTTTCGGAGATCAAGTTTCTCATTTTTTAAGGTTTTCTACGGAACATAAGAACTACCACACAGTTTCTTAGCTTTCCTGAACGCATGTAATCTAAATAAACTCATTTTTTCAGCTCATTCGATCCTTCAGATGGCAAAGCTTGCCATACCATAAAAACGAATGCAGTAAGCAGTAATTAAGACATTCATTTGCTTAACGTTCGTTGCTACTGGTGTTGTTGAGAAATTTAAAACAAAAAATTTTGTTTTGAGAAGGCCCGTAATGGTGGTTCTTGATCAAATATTTCAGTAAAAATTACTCTAAGCAATCGAGAAATATCTTTTATTATCAATACAGCAATTTTTGCTGTGTTTGGAAATTTAATATTTTATCTGTGAGATTTTTTCTATTCTACTATGCTACATTTTTTGACTGCTTTGTGCAACTTCAAATTTTGATCATCTTGTTTACAGAGCCCTATTTTTTAACTTTTACCAGAAACATCAACAAAATTTCTATTATTTGCTTCGTTGGCATGTTTACTATTAGAGCTATAAGAAACTTTTTTGGATAATGTGCTCAAATTGAAATGGCAGGTTATCGTTAGTGTATTTATAATTTCTGAAACAGTCTATATACTCATAATAGTAATTAAGGGGATAGACAAAATGATCGGGACAGGCAAAATTTTCACTGTTCAAAAAATGTTCAACTAGCTGTAACTTTTCGAAAAGTGCATCGATTATTCTCAAAATTCTAATGTAAGTTCATCAACTAGTTGTGTATCAGTGGTCCAAATTTGGAAAAGATTGGGCCATTCTCCACGAAATTATAAAGATTCATGGAAAGGTAAAATTATTCGATAGCCAACTTTGAGCTGCTATATCTCCGGATTCAATGAACCGAATGCAATGAAATTTTGACCATTTATGATTATATTCGCTATAAAATCTAACATAACATGTCCAACTGTAATCTATGACCCACTTGAAGTTACACAAACCATTTCAAAGTTCATTTAGGATGCTTCTACATTCGTAACAGGAGTCATAAGTATTCGCTATACAGATTAATGGAGCACATTTGAATTCATCTTCAGTATAGTGCTCCCATTTTCATCCTATCGAAAATAAAGCTAATAAGCTCTATTTGTTTTGTTTTTTTGTTTTTGCATTTTTGCTAGGAAAAGATAAGAATGGAAACAATTGATGCTTAAATTGCCTGTTTTTGGAATAGGATGAACATGGGGGCATAGGCTGAAGTAGGGTACTCATACCCTACTTTTAGGATATTCAGTGTCGTCCAAACTATCCTGGAGTTTAGTCCTTGACATCTACAGACCTTAAATTGGTAATTTTCGCTACGTGGCAAATTTTTTTTTATATGTTATGTATAAATGTCTCAGCTTTCAATTGATGCAAAAAATTTTAAAAATTGGTGGTTGCCATTATGGTGAAAAAGATGTTTTGGTATAAAAATCCAAGATGGCGGCCGACCCAACTTTTTATTATTGTAAATAGTAGCTCTATCCTTCCTCTTTTCAACAACAATTCGTTTTGAGGTGGTTTTTGGAGAAACTTTCGAGTTATAACGGTTTAAATGAGCAACCATTTGACCATAATCGAGGGGTGTGCAAAAACTGTTGTGGCTCTAACCAACGGGGGGTCCATCAATTTGAGTAACCAAATGTATTTTCCTTACTTATTTAGCGAGAGCTTTCAGAAAATCGCCACCTTAAACATTTTTGAAGACAAGGTGTAAATAGTGGGCCGATCTCAGCGAGAGTTACCCATATGTTTTATCTCTCAATAAAACATTCTAGTGTTCTCGACATACATCCTAGAACAGTGGTGCTCATCCTGCGGTCCGCGGGCTGCATATGCGGCCCTCCAAGCCTTAAGATGCGGCCCGCGGAGTACTTTAAGACGAATCGAAATTTTTGATCGATTATTTGAAATAACTCGTTAAATTTATTAAGAAATCAAACAAAAAAAATTGCTGATCAATTTTCACAGTGTTGAACACAAATTAAATGATGAATAAACAAAAAGAACAATCCGTTCTGGTAAGATTCGAAATCGGAACTCGGAAATTTTTCGGCATTTCAGCTAAGTCACGAAGTGAGCTTATAGTTATTTATAAGTGGTACGAATCAAATGAAAGTTTGTTAAAAATGCAATTTTGAATCATTTAAAAATTAGTTGCTGTTTAAGCGCAGTCAATGCAACGCTGAGCAAATATTTCACATTTCGCCTTTTCAAAGAACATAAAAAACAAAGCACAAATTTGACAAGATTCTCAACAAATCTCAACTTGGTTGCCAATATTGTTGAATTTTCACTGTTTGTTCAAATTTCTATTATAAAACTCACACACTTACGAATCCAATTTTAATTGTCCAAGCGAAACTCCTGAACGAACTTGAAGAAAAAAATCTCAGGCGAGATTCATAAAGCGCTTCTTGTGCCCTTTTGGAGAAACTTTTGGATACATTTTTGGAGAAACTCCAGGAAATATTATTGGACAAAAATTTTAAGCAACTCTAAGCGAAATGTATGGAGAAACTCAAATCATCCTAGAGAAAATAAACCTGAAGAAACTCAATGAGAAAGTTGTGGCGATACTGCATGGAAATTTTAGGAGCATCTCCTAGAAAAAATGTTCTGATGCCACTCTAACAGAAATTTCTTACACAACTTTAGAATAAATTCCTCGAGCAACAAAAAGAGAATTTTCAGGAGTAACTGCAAACAAGATTCCAGGACCATCAGCATCAAGACACAAAAGATGCCTAAAACGCCTGAGGAAAATTTGAACAATAAATTTGAAGCAACTTATGCAGCAAATTTAGAAGATAATGTTGAAGAAACTTCCGGAAACAATTGTTAAAAATCTTATTTTTGAAGACATTTAATGATGAAGTGTTTCATCAACTTTAGAAGAGACTTATGGAAAGCTATTCTAGGATAAATTCTTGGAAACGACTAATGAGGAATTCCTGAAGTAACTTCAGAGCAGTTCCAAAAGCAAATCTAAGAGGAGTTCTTGGAGGTGTTCCAAGAATATTCTAGAAAAACTTAAAGAAACTTCAAAAAAATTCTCAAAAACCTTCTGGAGCAACTCCACAAGAAATTTCAGGAGAAAATCCAGCAAACCTTTTTGGAGCGATTCAAAAGAAATTCTTGTAAAAGCTGCTTGACAAGTTCTTAAAGTGGCTTCAAGGGAATTCTAGGGGCAACTTCCAAATTGTTTGTTTGAATTTCAATTTGAAGCTCAAACGTTTTTTTCAACCAAGCTTATGAATCTAAATTGAACAGTTCAGCTTTTTAATAAATATGCTTTAGAATTGTTCTTTTTTGTTGTATTTGTGCATCGGTGTTTTATGCGGCCCGCAGGTCGATCCCGAATTGAAAATTTGGCCCGCGGTATCCTCCAGCCTGAGCACCACTGTCCTAGAGGTTTGGAGTTTTCGGCAATGTGCTTTGGATTGGTTCGTACTACATTTTTACGCCTTCGGTTTTGGTCTAGATCTGCTTTAACTAACCAAGATCAATTGTATCTATCGATATGATTATCTAGTATTCTGGATAGTGGATATGCATCCTGTAGGAATGGAGTCTTCGAAAGATTTTTTTAGGTTTATTGGTACCACATTTACATGCCTCCTATTTGAATCTAGAATGGCTGTAACTGCTTAAGATTTTTCTTCTTGAATGTCTGTCTTGTGTTCTGGATTTGTATCCTAGTGGGTTGCAGTGTTCGACAAAGTGCTTTAGGTTGATAGTTGCAACATGTTTACATCTTCTGTTTTGGTATAGCTTTGTTGTATTATTGGATCTAAACAAGTTTTTTACATACCTTTCCAGAGCTTCAGGGAGGCAGTCTCCGGTAAAGTACTTCTTACTACATTCTTAAGTTTTCGGTTTTGATCTGCCTAAATGATCTAGACCAGATCTGCAGCTCTGGTTATGCATCTTGGAGGGTTGCAGTCTTCAGAAACGTGCTTTGTATTGGTTGTTACTACATGTATTGGGCGTGTAGAGCTCTACTCTTGCTACCTCGAGAGAGGACTGATGGATAAGTTTGGAAAAATAACTAATTCTTATAAACTTGAACATATTCAAATGGTTGATATGGGTCCGGCTCCAACAACATTTTTACGTCTTCGTTGTTGGTATAGAACGACTACAATCAATTTTAACTTTCGATATGACTCTCATGGGCTCTAAGTGTACCAGGAACATGAAAGTATTTGGAAAGATTAGGGGTCGTACACAAATTACGTCACGCTTATAGGGGGGAGAGGGGGTTTTGCAGAACGTGACGACCCTTACAAAAAATATTTAGGTTCCATACAAGAAGTGTGACATAGGGGGGAGGGGGAGTTGAAAAAGGTCAATTTTTGCGTGACATAATTTGTGTATCACCCCATGTCTTTGCAAAGTATTTTTAAAGCGAAAGATTTACAGTCGATGCCGTGATAGAAGGCCGTTCCTTCCAAGGTTTTGCCATTAGACGGCGCTAGTGAGTAGGCAGATTTAATAACTAAAAAAACTCAAGAATCTTGAGTCAAGATCCAGCCTACTTATGAACGTTCTACACTAGTTGGTCAACGTTAGATTACTTATGATTTTCCTACATTTTTTTACAAATATGTACTCAGGAAATCCTTTAGAAATTTGCTACGGAAAATTCTCCGAAATATTTCAATGGGTTCGGTTTCTAACTGAAACTAAAATTCTGCGAATGTGTTCTCTTTGAAAGTTTGAAAGTTTATTAGAAGATTTTTTTTTCCTGTGTGGTAGCTTAACAGTTTAATGGCAATAAAGTAGCAGTTGTGCTGCATGTTAACCAAAAAATATCGTGCGTTTGAAATGCTACACCACAGCTGTCAGATTTTAAGCGGCATTTAAATTGCTAATAAAGGGCAATTTAGCAGTCGAACTGCTATGATACGGCAGCAAGCAGATGTAATGCAGTTTTAAAGCAAAAATGAGGCCTATTTAAATATTTATTGTTTACCTGGGTTATTTCTACAAAACGTGTATTATTGAAGATATTAATGTCGTTGTTGAGAGATTTGAAGCTGGAACAATAGGGAGAACTAGAAAAATATTGATATGCACTATATTTATTCATTACAGATTTGAAATTGTGATGTGAAAACAATGATAAAAATCAATTTTTATGAAGTGTAAGATGTTTTCACATTACATATTAAATCCCAGCTCTTGATAAAACCACTTGATTTTTTATTAAATATTGCAGTGCAATTGGTGGTGTCGTTTTTGCGAAATCCAAAGAGAATGTCTAAGGGATATCTGTTGCATTCTCTGAAGGAGTCGATGGTAGGTCACCATCAAGAATGAATGAACAAAAACTTGTTCAAACGCGTTTGCTAGGAAAGATTCTGGCGATCTCCCAAAATAATTTTTCGCAAAACTCTGACATCAAAGAAGAAATTCTAAAAGAAAACGTTGAAATTTTTTTAACGGGAATGCATGACAAATTCCTGATGGAATTTCTGGTCAAATTTCCAATAGAGTTCCTACTAAATTCCTGCTAAATTTCTTGAAAACCACCGGTAAACCCGGACAAGTTTTTAACCAATTTCCCCCCAATTTTGTTCAAGGAATATATGGATTTTATCAGGAGTTTGCCATGGGTTCATCCTTGTTTCAGAGAACAAACTTCTCAACTGAAGAAATTCAACCAGAAACTCTGCCTTAATTTCATGCTAGATTTTCTCTACAAATGTGTCAACACTTTTTTGTACTTTCGAATTTAAGTATGCCGTAAACTGTGTAAGTAAAATCAAAATCAAAAATACCAAAAATTGGAAAAAAACCTACTTCCAATTCTAAAAACTTCAGACAGAAAAAAAAAACAAACATATTCAGCAGGAACTTTTTGTTTCTAGGATTTATAGAGTTTCGAAGACCTCTTGAATTTAGTTGTATATTTTCTTCAGGATTACCGTTAATTTATCTTGAGCAATCTATTACACAAATAAAAATAAATGTTAATAACATCTAACAGCATCTAACTATTTAATTTTATGTCCTAGAGACTTCGTGTCTTCGGCAAAGTTGTTCATGTTGACCAAATAAAAACTCCTTCTTAGATGTCAAAGTTCCTGCGTAATTTGAAAATTACACCATTTTGTCGATTTTTTCTTCAATTTTCAATGTTAATATTGCACCAACTTCTGTCCGAATGTTATTATTTGACACAACCGCATCAGAAAAAAAATAAAATAATATGGTTACTCGTTAAAACACCAAAATAAGCTCAAAAAACTGATTTTTTTACTATTGGAATTTTGTTTTTAAAATAATTTCAAAACAGTAGGCTGTTGAATTTTGACGTCTAAGAAAGAGTTGTTTATTTGGTGAAAAAAATGAACAACCTTGCCGAAGACGCGAGGTCTCTAGGACGTAAAACTAAAAAGTTAGATGGTGGCGCCACCTATGAGGATAAGTTGCATACTACTCATTTTTGGCAATTAATGCCCCTGATCATTACAAAAAAAACTTTGTCGAAGACACCATGTGACGAAAATGCTTCGTTTCGGAGTAATTCATTTTGTCCCGCTAGATTGCGATCCTGGCCTTTTGTGCACTGGCAAGATGTATGCCAGTAAACAGTATTTTGAAGTTCTTATGACAATCGAGAGAAGTTTCTTGCCTCATATTTTTTCGTGAAGTAAAATTTTGTGGTGGCCTCTGAAATGTGGTGGTCCGGGGATTGTAGTAGAAGGCGGCCTCAAAAAAAAAATCCGGCACTGCAAATTCTTACAGAAATTTCGCAGAAACTATAGGATTTCAGGGATATCAATAATGATTCTATGACATTTCCCGGAAAATCATTTTTCGGAAAGACATTTTCCGGAAAACATTTCCCGGAATGACCCATTTCCCGGAAACCCATTTTCCGGAATGAAACATTTCCCGGAAAACTGTTATCGCTATTCCCAGACTCATTAAATTTTAATCTTTTTATGAAATGCACAATAATTGACTTATTTTGGTTGGTATTCGTTGAAGAATTTAAGCAGGGTTTTCAGCGTTACATATTTCCAAATCTTTGACAAAACATTAAAAAATATTAGCAGTTATGATGCCAACAGTTTTATCACTACATCTTGAATGAACAGCCATTATTTAATGAGGGAAAATTTTCAATGACAATTCTGGCAACTGTAATTTCAAAAGATAACATTCGAAAGAAAATAAAAGAAAGGAATATCTAAAAAAAAATGGTAGCGGTTGCATTTTGCGCATAGTTTGTAACCAATATACTCTTGGTCTAAAGTTTCTTACTATTTACGACCTATATAGGGGGGTTGCAGATTAGTCAATATTAGCTCAAGAAATGAAAAAGTCGGCTCTTTTTTCGCAACGCTTCTGAAACCTACACATCATACGTGAACAAAACAAATAGAACGTTGAAATGAAAAAATAAATAAGAGACGAAATGTTTAATTTTAAAAATGGGGAAGTCAATGAATGACTATATCAAAGAAAAGTATACTGTATTAAATTTATCTGTAGCGCTCACTTTCTTATACCCTCTTATTGTTTCTCTCATATGCTCTTTGCCTTTTTGATACTAAACCTTTAAAACTATAAACAACAAGAGGCCAACTTCAAGTTTTGCCTTTCGATTGAGTGTGGCTTATTAGGCCGAAAAAACATTTGGCCACATTATTACTTAGCCAAATTGTCATAAGGCTGAAACGAAAGCGATCGGAAAACAGGTCTCGAAAAAACAGCCTATCGTTAGAAGAAGGGAAAATCTCTAAAGATGCAATTGACAGTTTGGCAATTAAACAACTCTGTAACAGTCTGAAAGAACAACACATTTGTAAGAGATGGAAAAATAACAGATAGAGTTAATAGTTTGGTCGCCAATCAAATACGCAACGTTGGAACTAGAAAGAACAGCCTATTAAATAAAGAAGGACAAATCTCCTATACAGAATGCAACAAGTGCCAATAAACACATGTTGGTAACCATGTGTTTTATTGGCACTTGCTGGTTTCTATATAGGAGATTTGCCCTTCTTTATTTAATAGGCTATTCTTTCTAGTTACAACATTGCGTATTTGATAGCTGGCCAAACTATTACCTTCAACTGATAATTTTTGTTCTCTTAAAAATGTGTTGTTCTTGAATAAAAAACACCAGATAGAATAAATAAATTGGGCGCGAATCAATTCTGTAACGTTACATCGTTGGAAAGAACAGACTATAAATTGAAGAAGGGTAAATCTCCTATGCAGTTAGCAGTTCAACTATATAAATACACCTAGAACAGCCTTTGACGAAAAATAAGAACAATTTGCTATTGAAAAGCCAGTAAAAATATATCCATTCGGCTCAACGATGCTGGCTCTACTTTGTTAAGTGAACTGAAACGAGAATCTGAGTTCCATTCAATTATTAAGTTCTACAATCTTGAAAAAAAATTATAAAAAACAGTTTTAAGGCTCGATTTTCTGGAAATTGATCATCAACTGATAGAATTAGTCGTAATAAGAATCAAAAAATCAGATCATGTTTCAATATTATCTTCTCAGGTTTTTCTAAAATTGCCTTTCCGGGAAATTAGGCATTCAGGGAAATGGAGCATTCCGGAAAATGGTTTTCCGGGAAATGGGTTATTCCGGAAAATGTCTTTCCGGGAAATGGGGTATCCGGGAAATGATTTTCGGGAAATGTCTTTCCGGGAAATAGTATAGAACCATCAATAATATCTCCAGGAAGTTTTCCGAGAATTTTTCCAAGGATTCGCAAATTCCACCCATTAATTTATAGATTCTTTTAGAAATTTCCCAAGATTCACAAGAATTCACCAAAAAAAACCTCAATGACTTCCAACATTTTTCAAAAATAAGATAGGTTCAATGAATTTTAAAAGAATTTCTTCCAAAGCTGCGTTTCGGAAAATTTATCAAAATTGTTTCCAGAATTTTGCGTGGAAGCGAGGCAATCAAATTACTTTTGAGAGACTTTTCACTAATACATTTTTTAACCAAAAATTTTCAAGAACTACAAAACCTTAAAAAAACACGAACATAGAAATCCCAAACATTCGCATTTCTTACAATCAGCATTTTTCCTGATTTACGTTGGAATTTTCAAAGGTTTAACATGTTATTTGTTCAAGTGATGTAAAATTACCAGATAATGCATAGTGTGCTACAGAATTCAAACAAATCTCGCGCTTAGTATCATACTGGCGTATCTACAGAGATCGACTTCTCTTCATCAATCTCTGTAAATAATAACTTGACCGGCAAATCATTTTCAATTGTTTTAGATGCTAGTCCTAGTCGTCCTTTACCGAAACACTCCGACAGATCACACCAGATCCAATCCGAAGAGGAAATCGATCATTGTAGACACGCCCGTATAATACTAAATGCGAGAATAGTTTTCGTTGAACCAATCAAATCAAATCAATGAAAATAAATTCTTGTTGGTAATGTTGGTTGGCTGCAGTTTTTTTTTTTTTTTTCAAGTTCCATCTTTGCCAGCAAAATCGGTTAGGCTGAGGATCACTGATCTAGAATGAATCAGCTTTTAATGTCGCCATTAGTAAGTAGGTGTCACGTCACATATGTATAAGCGAACCATTCCTGCTTCAAAAGCCTAAAAGCCGTTCGATTCAGAGCGGCTTGAATAACACCTCAAACATACTAAGTGCAGTTAGTTACTGCCACTCCTCTATTGACTGCTCATAAAGTTTAAAGTGCCAACGTTCATTGACTGCCTGCCGATCTAGCCAGCCAGACTGTGTCTTTGCGAAGTACTACGTCTTTTAATTGTATCTCATTTGCATATTTCAACTTGGACAACTCTTCGGGCAAGCCGGCGTGGCAAAATAACACGGCACCTATTTAGAAGTTATCTCGCCTTCGATTCTCCGTCACGCGCCTTTATAACACTTCATAACCCTCTACGGAATAATCAGCCTATAACCTAGTACAGCTCTTATATAGCCACCAGGATCCATTTGGCTGCGGTTTGGATTCGATTTAATTATTTGTCCAATCTCGAAAAAACCGACAAACAAACCGGCAAATACACCGTTCCGCCGACGACGACAGCCCCCAACGCAATCAAGGGCAGGTCGGCATTGGCATTCTCTCAGACGAAGCGGTGGTGTGGTGGCTGTCGAACAAACAAAACCCAGAGCAAGACCAATTAGGTGCACGCAAAATTTGCATTTATGGAAATGTTTGCCTTCTTAGGCTGCACTTTGTGACTCAGCTTTGGGAGACCGGCGGGCAGGCGGTTGCGGTTCTCTGGGGACTGGAGAGTGCAGTGGTTGAGTCAAAAGCGGAGAAAATTGGTCCTACCGGCCAAATGGTGCAGGAACAACGGTCATTGTCACTAGGTTTTGCACAAACTGGGATGAAAATGGGTGGAGAATGAACTGAGTTTGATGACCAGTTTTAGCAAATAAGATTGCAAGCTTAAAGACGAGACAACATTTAGTACAGAATTAAAACAGGGTGAAATGATCAACAAATAATATAAGATAGAATAATAGTAAAGGTAAGAGTCAGAAGATGAAGATAAATGATAAAAGAAAGAAAATGTATTAAGAGATAAAAGATATAACAAATAGAACACAAAATTATAAGATGTATTAAAAAAAACATAAGATAGCAGATGAAAGATATAAGACAATAAAATAGAAGATAAGGGTTAGAAGATAAAAGATAAGTGAATATTTTGATTAACTGTCCAATTATCTACCGCCTAAAACGGACAAGGCCGCCGCCAAACACGTGGTTTTCTACTCAATGAGAAAGCTCATCTATGTGCCAAATCAGATTCAAACTCACTTTCGACGAATGAAGATCAGTACCGTCAAACGGGGTTACTTGCAACAGCGGTGTAACTTGCAACACGATGACATACACTAAATGTGAAGCATTTTCTAATAATAATGAAAACTAGTATGCCCTACTATTTCGGTTATAGAGATTATGTGTATCAAAGATCGATTTAGAATAAAAATTAGCTTTATTTCTTTGTTTATAGTTTAGCTACACTGTTAAAACGGATTGCTCATTTTATCTATAAAAACAAGTATGAAAATCGTGCTTGACCTCTCCCTTATGGTAATTGCGATAAGTCTGATGACCTTGCTTGCAGTTAGGGTACCTAATAGTAAGCTTAGCTAAACGATAAAAGTTTGATAAACTTATCGACTAAGTAATGCAAAAAAACATTATTATATTCGACAACCACTATGGGGTAACTTGCAACAGTTGAATTTGACGAAACCTTCTATTATTTATCTCCATTTCACGATATATTTGACAGAAATAACCGAAATGGATCATTTGTTGATTACGTAACGCGTTCATTTTCAAATAACAATTCTTTTTTTACATTTTTTTGCACGTTTGAAGGTCATTGTTGGGAAATACCACATTTTGAAGTTTTATTCATGTTTCATCATGTTAAAAGTTCAATTTTTGTTTATGAACGCTGTAAAACAATCAACAACATCAATTCTTTACCTAGATGGAGTAAATTATTTCAGTTTAACACCCAAATTAGCGAGTTTGACATTTACAAAGCAGAATAGGTGAATTTCAATCATGTTAATTTAGCTGAAATTGCCAAACACCACTTCAAACTGAAAACTGCTTGAAGATGACTCACTCTACCTTTTCAAGAAATGACAATAATCATTGTTGACATTTTGTAATGAGTGCTAAGTCACGAGAATCATATATATATTGTGTTTGAGGGACGTGAGACCTGTTGCTAAACGATATACTCTCGCTTACAATAACTATCAATCGTTTCATGAAAAATTATATGTCAATTGGTTAGTGTACATCTTTTCATGATATGTTTCATGCATAACATCAAAAATTTACAATACGACTAAATACTAGAATGTTAGTGCTGTTTAATGATAGCTAACTTAGCTTCATGTCCTATGTTGCAAGTTACCCCACAGATGGGGAAACATGCAACAAGCATGTATTTCGCACCTCCTGAGTAGGTGGCAACGTATTCTGGTAAACTAAGTGCTGCATAGTATTCTACTCGGGGTAATTAGCGTACGCGATGCTTCACAGGGTGTTTCAAATGTTTAGATTTTCAATGGTATTGCTTCAAAGTCGAAAAGTGTTGCAAGTTACCCCATTTGACGGTATAGGCATAAAAAACGAACTACAGACGAAACTTCAACTCGTTTCGAAGTAAAAGTTCACACGGCAAAAATCGCTTCAAGCCGTTCCAGTTCATCGTCGTCGAAGTCAAAAAACTCGATTGCATCGAACGGATAAGGAGAGTGAAACCGCAAGTACCTACAACCGTACCTCTAGTTCCAGTTCCACACCGCCTAGGGCGTTTGGTAATTTTTATTCGTTACTTACCTAGCTGTGGTACCTTTCGCCAACAATCGAACTTGGTCATCTCTAGGCGTTGGGCGTTCGGTCAGACTTGGACAGACACTTGGGAATCGTCGTCGCCATCGTCGTCGCTTGTTATGGCTATTTTCAGTTCAGACATGAAAAGGAGCCCACGGAGCGGAATTCGACGTACAGGCATAAGAGCCGTACGTTGTGTGACCAAACCAAAGTGGGATTACGTGAAAATTGAGTGCTCTTTTTCCCACCGAGATAACCTCATGGGTACCTACCCCCTCTGCCTTCTAGGCGGCCGCCGACTTGGCGCCCACACTCCATCGCTAAGCCCATTAGTGCTCCTATCTATCTTATGATGGTGGTGGACCATTTCGCGATTTTCTGAAACGGTTTTCTGCATTCAAATGGTCGCAGCTAAGGCATACAATCAATTTATTGTTTATGTTTCAATTATGAGGCTGAATTTATGCTGACTCACTTTCGGTTTGAATCTCTGTCTGTGCAGAGGGCACACACTCTGCTGACTGACTGACTGGCTTATTGATCGTGATTGCTCGAGGAGGTCTTGGAGAGGTCTAGTTTCCTTTTTGCATACGGTGAAAGATTGAGCGAAAGATACCGCATGATTGAGTGACTGCGGGTCAAGGAAGTTACCGAATGATGACTTTCCGGCATTTGCAATTTTGAACTGAATTGTGTGGTTTGTGGGCACGTTTGTGGGTCGGAGTCTTTGATGGTTATGATGTTATGGGTAAACGTTGTTTCAAGCTAGCACGTAATGTTTTGTAAGTATAAGAAATCTGTGAAGTGTGAACTGTGATACTGATAGGCTATACTATTCGATAAAATTAAAAATGAAAATACAAATTTGAATTTTCAAAATTAGTTCAATCTATTGATTTTTACAATAATCGTTGAAAAGATCCTCGATCTGCCGTCGATACAAACACAAACACAAACAGAAAACTCATTCTGATCACTCACTTCTAGCCAGACTCCCAGAAAATGGTTTCAACAGTCCAACAGCAGCTTTTTTCTATTTCTATCACATTTTGAATCACATTATGACAACATATGCGATTCTTACTAATGCGAGTTTGTTTGTACACTATTACGGCTTTATGTATGCATTTATGTAACTTTATACTAACACTAATGCGAATCACACTGACAAAATGAGATGAAGTACCAAATGAAGCCATATAATCATCGCAGTACTTTTTTTTTCTTTATTAAAGAGGCTTTCAGCCAGACGCTGGTTCACCTCTTTTCGCAGTACTTAATTAGGCGAATTTATTCTTGTAACTTTGTAATTTCGGTCGAACGCTCAGGCAGATAAGTTATATTCACGCTCATAGGGGGAGGGGGGTTACGGAAAGTGTAACAAGCAATGTATTTCTTCAACTGGAACTTGACCTGCCTCTCTTCAATTTAGTGTTCTTTGAGCACTTCCACAGATATTAATTGTAAGGTTTACTACGCCTGCCATTTGTATATTGTGAGGCAAACACAATGATACATTATGCCCAAGAAGTCGAAAAAATGTCTCCGACCGGAACGGGAATCGAACCCGTCATCTCTGGATTGGCGATCCTACCCAAGTAACCATGACGCTTTATAAAGAGCATTAACCCTCTAATACCCAAATTTTTGATTTTGATCCAAATATCATTTTTCGTCATCTAAAATCAATTTAAACATGTTTTGAAAGATGATTCTTTTTAATTCTCGATTTCGTGAATTTCAGTTTTTGATTTTTCTAATTTTTATTTTTGAACATCCCCACACTTTTATATTTTTCCAGGAAGCCAATTTGGGGAACGGATTTTTTGAGATAAAAACATTTTGAGATTTTATGATTATTGTTGAAATATTATTATTTTAAATTTTTTTCACCGAAAATTTTATTTTCCGTGTAATTTTAAGGAAAATAATTATAGAGTGTATTCGATTCCCTTAAACTATTAAACAAGGATCAAGGATGGAAATCTAGTGATCATGATCAGATTTTAAATGTGTCGCGGTTGAACGGCATCGCGCGATCATAGCAACAACGATAACATTTTGTCGTCAAGCGTCCTAACAAACTACGGTCCGAGAAGAATGATTCGCTCGGCATGTGCGGGCGTGATGCAATCATTTTCATAAAGTCGAAATGATAAATTCGTGATTTTATTCACTTTTTGAGCATTCTTGCTGCTTTAACTTCCAGATATGCTTATGAATGTACTATTTCGAATCATGAATGCAGTTTACGGGTGCATAAGTGGCATACATTGTGATGAATAAAATTTATCATGACTTGTAACATGATCCGATAACGGGTCATCACGCGATAAAACATGCATCAGACGCTTTGATTATCTCTGTGATTCGAGCACGGGGTGAGGCGTCGACATCATGCTACTGTGAGAACAAGGCTATCTTGGATTATTCGTATCCTGTATCATTTATCGCTTGAAGTGATTTTCTTCCATCCTTGACAAGGATAGAATGATTTGGGAAAAATTTAAACTATGTTTATTGTAGCGATTCAATACAAAATAATCAATGATTTCTAAAAGGTGACTAAAACATCAATTTTTCAATGATTTTTAAAAAATGTAAATACGCTTTAAAATACACCAAAAACCATATTGAGATGCTCAGAACAGTCCTAAATATCAGTCAAAAATATAAAACTTTGATTTTCCACGAAACAAAAATTACAAAAATGCTCAAACTATACCCCGTCTAAAGGCGGGATTGGATATTAGAGGGTTAATTTCGCTTTATAGTGTATTATATGACATGCGATATAAAGTTGTTTTGTCATATAGGCACCATAGAAGTAGGTTTAAAGTCGAAAGTGACGCTATTATTGTTGATTTAAAGCAAGCTTTGCTGTGGTGATTGCTAAAGCATATAAAATGCTTGTACCTTATAGCTAATGCAATCAAATCGTATGGAATGCATACTTAATGCATCATGTCAAAAAATAAAAAAAGTATATTTTTCATTTTTCTATTTATTTTTATCTTCCGATACTCTCACTTTGATGTTTTTTATTATATTTCGGGAATTCAACCTAGACTGCTGAAACTGGACCACGATGAAACTCGGACGCGCTAACGCTGTGTGCTACGATACCATGTATTTTGCACCTGGAAAAATGCGCAACATAAAGTAACGTATACTTAGCTCGTGCCTTATTGAGTTGTGTTTTCAGCAACTCTAAAAAATGTGCTGTGGTCTGAATGCCATCAGTTGTGTTACTCTCGAACATAAATTCGTCTGTGTTGATTCTTTTTTTTTTGTTTTCATACGTGCTCACTTCTACCTAATATACAATAAATAAGAAACCATACAAATAGCGCTTTAATTCTTCCTTTTATGGAATCGAGGCGTTATGTTAAATAAGGAAACCGATACCCCACATATTTTTGTTCCCTCAGCATCTGATTGTTTTAATGTCCCAACCAGAAACCCAAACAACCATACATAATATAAATTTTCAAATAGCAACATCTGAGCATGATAATCTAAGTGCTCCGCAGCAATCCATGAAAATTTTGGTTTGTTTTTCTTTTGTTTCTAAAAGTGTTTTACAGTTTTTTTTTCGAACTGAGCGATATTTTTCTGTTTACAACGATGGAAGCTTTAGTAAAGGCATATATAAAGTAATAAATGCTTGCATTATTGATTGCTATAAAGCTTTTAACATGGTAATGCAATGAAGCATTTTACAACGGCTCTATAGAACTATACAGAACTGTCAAAATCTCGTAATGCTTCATTGCTTTCATAATGTAGATTAAACGCTTCATTACTTGACAGATGTAAAATAAATGTTATGTTGCATTAGCTAAACTATAATACGATTGAATTAATGTTATGATATAATGCTTGTGGTTACTTGGGTACCACTACGCTAACTAACGGCACAAATTTCCCAAATGGAGGAGAACCTGCCTCTGGAGCCGACCTAACTAGAGACCCTTGTAAGCAATGTATTAGGTATACGGAAATCTCGTACGATGGTGGGAGGGGGGCCTAAAATTCACAAATTTTGCGTGACGCACAGCGATGCCAGATGATTTTCTGTATCACTCGTTTAAAAATCTGTATCCCATGCAAAATTTGGGCGGAAAATCTGTATCCTATACAAATGAAAAATCAGTATTCCATACAAACGCAATTTGTATAGATGCTCAAAAATCTGTATAATACAGATAAATCTGTGTATATGGCATCCCTAGTGACGTACTAAATGAGAGACCCCTTGTAAGGTCCTTCAGCTCTCTCCCATGCAACTCCGATCCCTACCTCCTAGTTGGATCCGGCCGGGTTACGAACAACCTTAGGGAAGATCTAGTAACCAACCCCGGTGGGAACTTTGCACGGGGGGTTTGCTTCGGAAAACTTACTGAGGCCTTCCAGACAGTAAACCGGGGCGTTGGTGTTGGCTCTGTGAGCCGGACGTTGAAAATCCACGCGCACTGTTGTAAAAAGTACAACACTTCCAAAATACCAAGGTTGCGACCATTCATTTGCAAAGATTTACATTCATTTGCTATTATCTCAGTTCAGAAGCATGCTATCGAAAAACAATGTATGGAAGAATTTAACCTTGTAGTTTTATCTGAAAGTTTGCCGAATAACATTGGGGTCGCACACGCATTCCAAAGTCATGAGCGAGCTGTGAAGGCAACTCTCCACGCGGTGAATGTAAATTTCATTCACGCTGTGGAAAGTTGCCTTCACAGCTCGTTCACGACTTTGGAATGCGTGTGCGACCCCAATGTTATTCGGCAAACTTTCAGATAAAACTACAAGGTTAAATTCATCCATACATTGTTTTTCGATAGCATGCTTTTGAACTGAGATAATAGCAAATGAATGTAAATCTTTGCAAATGAATGGTTGCAACCTTGCAAAATACCTCGCTCGTCGTATACAGTAAGAGCGCGGTGCAGTTTCGGTTGCTTGATAGTGCGCGTCCTGGAAGGTTAACAAGAGAATACGAACCGAGACCATCGGAAACGACCCCGGCGAACAAAAAGGAATTGCGATTGGAAGCTCGATCAGAAGCACCCGCATACTTGCTGATGTACTACAGGAGCGCGGGTTCGGCATTGTAGAGCTGCAGGAGATGTGTTGAACAGGATCAACGGTGCAAACATTTAAAGGTAATCGTAAAAGCTGGGAACAAGTGGGCTAGGCACGGTAAAGGCTGGGTATGCAGCGCAATTTAGATCCCATTGTGATCCACTAGCCTTTGCCCAGCAACTCCTATCCCTACCTCCTCGCGGTACCGGCCGGAAACTATGAGCAACCTTAGGGAAGATCGGGTAACCAATCCCGGTGGGAACTTTGGTCATAGGCTGACAGGGAAGAGGGGGTTTGCTTCGGCAAACCTGAGCGTCTGTTCTCCAGGAGGAGCGGCTCACAACAGCGTCTGATCCCCATGTTAGGGGGGGCTGATCTACGTCCGAGTGCCACGGAAGGACTCTAAGCTCAACTGTGCACTATCGTCCTCCGGAAAGTAGGGAGTTGGTGTCAGGTCCTACGAGCCAGCCGTAAAAAAACATTGTAACGGAAAATCAGCAACAGAATAATACGAACCGAGACCAACGGCAACGACCCCAGCGAACAAAAAGGACTTGCGATTGGAAACTCGGTACGTGGAACTGCCGATCTCTCAACTTCATTGGGAGCACCCGCATACTCGCCGATCTACTGAAGGACCGCGGGTTCGGCACCGTAGCGCTGCAGGAGGTGTATTGGACAGGATCCATGGTGCGAACGTTTAGAGGTGATCATACCATCTACCAGAGCTGCGGCAACACATGTGAGCTGGGAACAGCTTTCATCGTGATGGGTGATATGCAGAGGCGTGTGATCGGTTGGAAAAGGGTTGGCCGATCGACGAAAGAATATGCAGGTTTAAGATCAAGGGCCGATTCTTCAACTTCAGAATAATAAACATGCACAGTCCACAATCTAGAAGCATTGATGATGACAAGGACGCATTTTAAGTGCAGCTCGAACACGAGTACGATCGCTGCTCAAGCCACGACGTCAAGATCATCATTGGAGATGTAAACGCTCAGGTAGGCCAGGAGGAGGAATTCAGACCGACGATTGGTAAGTTCAGCGCCCACCAGCAGACGAACGAAAACGGTCTACGACTCATTGATTTCGCCGCCTTCAAAAATATGGTCATACGTAGCATGACCATATCGTTACACCTGGAGATCACCACAGCAGATGGAATCTCAAATCGACCACGTTCTGATTGACGGACGGCACTTCTCCGACATTATCGACGTCTGGACCTATCGTGGCACCAACATCGACTCCGACCACTACCTAGTGAGGGAAAAACTGCGCCCAAAACTCTCTGTCATCAACAATGTACGGTACCGGCGACCGCCACGGTACAACCGGATGTTGCTTCGGCATACGCGCAGAATTACGAGGCCGCGTTGCCTAATGAGAGCGAGCTCGATGAGACCCCTAGAGGACTGCTGGAGTACAGTGAAAGCAGCCATCAACGACGCAGCCGAGAGCACCATCGGGTACGTGGAACGGAATCGAAAGAACGAATGGTTTGTTGAAAAGTACAGAACTGTTTTGGACGAGAAGAACGCAGCGCGGGCGGTAATGCTGCAGCAAGAAACTCGACAAAACGTGTGACGTTACAAACTAAAGTGGAAACAGCAGAACTGCCTCTTTCGGGAGAAAAAGCGCTGCCTGGAAGAAGTGGAGTGCGAAGAAATGGAACTGCTGTGCCGTTCCCATGAATCACAGAAGTTCTACCAGAAACTCAACTCATCCCGCAACTGCTTCGTGCCGCGAGCAGAAATATGCAGGGATAAGGACGCAGGGCCTTTAGACGGACGAACGTGAAGTGATCATAAAGTGGAATCAGCACTTTGGTGAGCAGCTGCATGGCGTGGAGAACGTAGGCGCGGGAAACCACGACAACGGAGGAAACGACTACGCTAATGCAGCATGCAGCAGAGGACAGAAATGAGCCACCTCCCACGATGAGGGAAGTTAAGGATGCCATTCACCAGCTCAAAACCAACAAAGCAGCTGATTAGGATGGTATCGCAGCTGAACTCATCAAGATGGGCCCAGAAAAGTTGGTCACCTGTCTGCATCGGCTGATAGTCAGGATCTGGGGAATCGAACAGCTACCGGAGGAGTGGAAGGAAGAGGTAATCTGACCCATTCACAAGAAAGGCGACCATTTGGAATGTGAGAACTTCAGGGCGATCACTATTTTGAACGCTGCCTACAAAGTGCTATCCCAGATCATCTTCCGTCGTTTTTCACCTAAAGTAAATGAGTTCGTGAGAAGTTACCAAACAGGTTTCATGGCCGGCCGGTCGACAACGGACCATATCTTCACCGTACGGCAAACCCTCCAGAAATGCCGTGAATACCAGATATCAACGCTCCACCTGTTTATCGACTTCAAGGCGGCATACGACAGTATCGACCGCACAGAGCTATGGAAAATCATGGACGAGAACAGCTTTCCCGAGAAGCTTACCAAATTTATAAGTGCAGACAGCGTAAAGATTTCGGGTGAACTATCCGGTTTATTCGAATCTCGACGGGGACTACGACAAGGTGATGGACTTTCCTGCCTACTATTCAACATCGCCCTGGGTGTTATGCGACGAGCCGGGCTCAAGAGCCGGGGTACGATCTTCACGAAATCCGGCCAATTTGTCTGTTTTGCGGATGACATGGATATTATTGCTAGAACATTTGGAACGGTAGCAGAACTGTACACCCGCCTGAAACGTGAAGCAGCAAAGGTCGGACTGGTGGTGAATGCGGCTGAGACAAAGGTACATGCTGGTAGGTGGGACTGCCCTACTAACAAAAGTAGCTGCATAAAAGCTTATGGAGTAAATTCCTTTGGAAGAAATCTCTCTTAAACTCTTATACAACAAAAATGTTAGTTGGGTGAGCGAAACAGGACAACCCTTGGCAGCAATGTTACGATAGACGGAGATACTTTGGAGGTGGTAGAAGAATTCGTCTACCTCGGCTGAAAATATCGTGAGCCGTGAAATAAGAAGGCGCATCATTAGTGGAAATCGTGCCTACTACGGGCTCCAGAAGAAAAGATTCACCCCGCACCAAATGTACCATGAACAAGACGCTAATAATACTCGGACTTTCGAGCGACGGGTGCTAAGGAAAATCTTTGGCAGCGTGCAGGAGAACGGTGTGTGGCGGAGAAGGATGAACCACGTGCTCGCTGTACTCTATGGTGAACCCAACAGGACGGATACAGTGGACAGGGCATGTTGCAAGAATGCCGGACAACAACCCTGCAAAGTTGGTGTTTTCTAACCATCCGGTTGGTACAAGAAGGCGTGGAGCGCAGAGAGCACGATGGGCAGACCAGATGGAGCGTGATCTGGCGAGCGTTGGGGGTGACCGACGTTGGAGAGCTGCATCGAGTATTATGGCTACAAATTGTTAATTCAGTATTATCATGAATTTGATGCTGAACTAAATAAATGAAATGCAATAGTACTGACTGAGGCTCCTTGTGTACACATTTTCATGCGAATTGGTTCAAATTTTACTGAGTTATAGCAAATAAACGATCCATGCAAAAAAGTGAACTGCACAACAGAGGGTGAGTGTCCACAACATACTCATGGAAAATTTTTAATTCTGTTTCTTGAGAGAAGCATTTGAAGAGTTTCTGAAGGAAAATTTGAAGGAATTACTGTTGCAATCCTGCTGACGGAATTTTTAAAGAAATATTTGAAGAAATATTTCGGGAATTCCTTGGAAAATCGCAGAAGGATTCCTAAAATAATATTTGAAGCAATTGCCACAGGAATCTTTAGAGCATTTTCTGTAGGCCTTGCTAAAGAAATCCTTGAGGAAATTGCTGAATCCATAAACAATCTTTGGAGGTACTCCAGGGGAAACCTATTTTGGGGCTCTTGAAAAAATATCTGAATATTTGCCTGGATGACCATTAGTGAGAGTCAAGAAAATTCTCGGAGTGATCTCTAGAAAAATTTGTAGTGAAGTCCCTCCTAGAGAACTACAAGAGAAATATGTTTTAATATATCTAGAAGTAATACCCAAAAATACTCCATGGCCGTCATAATATATGGACATGCACAAAATCCTATATTCAAAATGCACGTCACGTGCATACTAACACCACAAATTTGCGTACCAAGTGTTCTGAAGAACTTTGTTGAACTGATGGCCTTTGTAGATGATCTGGATCATAAGTTGAAACATCTTTAAGCAATCAATTTTTTTTGTCAATTTTACTTAGCGTAAATATAACTTGATGATTTTGTGGCTATATCGGTCTCTTTGTACTCATAGTATAAGGGAGTAGAGATCAAAGTGGATAATGAAATGATATATGTGATAGAATTCGCTAGGTAGCGAACAAGTGTGAAAATTTTATAGAAGGTGAAATTAGGCAAGTAGGCCATGTATTGAACGAATACATCGAATGCGTGAAACTTCTGCCGTGCGACCTGTGCTTTTAAACAGATCGGCTTGGTTGGTAGTTCATACCACCTTACCAAGACTGGCAAAAGTTTCAGGCACCCGACTGCCTATGTATTGTTTTGTTTTCATCAAAAAAGCTACCGATGCCTAAATACTCAAAATAAACGTTTTATTAAAATTTGATTTGAAAATACGTGGTAAAAACTGCCAAATCATAGTAGTGTGCTAGTTTTGGCATAAATAAATATACTGAAACATGTTTGAGGTCTCAATTTCATATTAAAGGCATTTTCATTATTCGTCGATTTCTTCGAACGAATTCCGAGCAAAATTTCTCTGTTTTTCATACAATTTAGCTATACACATATCATTATGTCGCTAATGTTTTGGCAGCTCTTGGCAGCTGCAATTTTCCTCAATCAATTCTGCATACTTAGACGAGCCGCAGTACTATGCGGTACTATGCGGTACCGTGATTTCGGGTGTAATTGATCAGGGGGGTGAAATTGATCGACGAGAGGTCCATTTTTATTTGTTAAAAATAACGCTTTAAACTTTAAACAATTTGTGGAAAATGGCCATCACCTTGCTCAAGGGTTATTGAATGATGAGTTTACATATTTTACAGCCAATTAGTTACATATTTCGGTATTAAAGTCAATATTTTCCGAAACTGCGTGTTAGGCGATCTTCATAGACACTTTCAAACTTTTGTTAACGTAGTTGTATCACACATGTAAGGAATATTCGAATGAATGTTTATAGTTGCCAAGTATTCGCTAAACCCGATTTCGTCATCAAAAGTTCTATAAATATTGTAATTTATGCATAACATTGCACTTTTTCGGAAGTACAATATTGATACACATAATTAGTGAGAAAATTGCATACTTTTAGGCGTTTTCTTTCGATTTATTGAACTTTAAACTTAACTTTAATTAAAAAATTAGTATACTTGTAAAAGTTTTGCATAGCTTTCCGTATTCTAGGGTGGTTAATTTAGATGGAAAAATAATTTTCAGCATTTACAAAGGCGTTTTACTGACTGATCAATTTCACCCCGAAAGTAAAATTTTGGATTTTTTATTTAAAATGATATTTTTTACAATAAAATGATTTGCTGTAAAAGTTTTAACCTCGTTGACTGATGAAAACCATGGTCGTACTTGTTTTAAAGCATTGAATTTAACCATATCGACAAACATTCTAAAATTAGACGCAAAAAACTGCGAAAAGTGATCAATTTCACCCGAAATTACGGTACTATCTTTAGAAACTTGCGACACACACGAATTTTCTTGGTGATACATAAATAGAAGCATGTAAAAAATTTTGTATTTTTCAAGCACCATGCAGCGGTAAAATTATGCAATTAACATTACCTCAAAATATAAATTTGTTATACATTGAATTTTCAACACTATAACCACCTATAACTGAGTTTGTTATAATGTTGATATAAAGATAATCAACTAACATTTTAATTTAGTGTATTTGACTTTTTGCCTTTCTCGTACACCAAGTCAGGGATTGGCGGCATGCACCGTGCGGTGCGAAAAAAGCGTGTGCTTCACACAATCGCAAGTGCTCGTCTCCCGTTTTGCCGAGAGACAAGAGACGTATGAGTGAGAGCCTTCGTAATTGTGCGAGAGACAATCGCAGCACTAGCTCTACGGCGCAGGGAGTAATGCACGGTGCTTGGACTGCGCTTGTCTCCAAACAGAAAAAATCAGTTAATAAATTAATTGAAGAGTTTGTGTTTTCGTCAAAGTTGTTAAGCTTGTCAAGGGCTGACAAGTGATGGGTCGTTTGATTCGAATTTTTTCCAATCGTGCGTAGTATCAAGCCAAGTGCTAAGCACGGAGACAAGCACCGAGAGAGTGCATACGACAGAGCGTGAGATCTCCAGCGCGCGGCAAAGTAAGCGAGCAACACACAACCGATTGCGCGTACTCGTCTCCTTCTAGTTTGTTGTGCTGTCTCGTAGCAGAGTGTGCGGCACGCAAAGAGTTTTGAGTCGCACCCTATCCCTGACACCAAGGTGTACCGAAAGGTTATATGTTCACTCCAAAAACGAAAAGTTGATAGAGCCCGAGGGGTCCAGTGTTATACACCAATCGACTCAGCTGGAATCGGTAGTGTTCCGGAACCGGTTCCGGATGTCCTGCCGGAAGTGGCCAATTACAAAGATGAACCAAACTTAGGCATGTGACACATTAAAGAGCGGCTATCTCGATAACCAGATGAACGGTAAACAGGAAAATAGTTTCATACTGTATCTGAACCGGTTGTGTTCCGGAACCGGTTCCAGGTGTCCCTCCGGAAGTGGCCAATTAAAAAAGTTAACCAAACCCTGGCATGCAACACATCAAAGAGTGGCTTTTTCGATAACCAGATGAACGGTAAGCAGGAAAATAGTTTCAGACCGTATCTGAACCGTTTGTGTTCCGGAATAGATTCCAGGTGTCCTGCTGGGTGTGGCCAATTAAAAAAGTGAACCAAACCCATGGATGCGACACATCAGAGAGCGGCTTTTTCGATAACCAGATGAACGGTGTGGTAGCCGCGTGTGATAAGCACAAGAGTGTATAACGAACTGACTATTCGGCTGCTGCGCAGCAGAGCATGTACCGACTGTCGCCGCCGCACAGTTGCATGTATGCACACGATTGCAATGTATAAAGGTGCGCGGATAAGGCACTCGTCACCACAAACGGTAAGCAGGAAAATAGGTTCAGACCATATCTGAACTGATTATATTCCGGAACCGGTTCCGGGTGTCCTACCGGAAGTGGCCAATTAAAAAGATGATCCAAACTCAGGCATGCGACACATTAAAGAGCGGCTATCTCGATAACCAGATGAACGGTAAACAGGAAAATAGTTTCATACTGTATCTAAACCGGTTGTGTTCCGGAACCGGTTCCAGGTGTCCCGTAGGAAGTGACCAACCCATGCATGCAAAACATCAAATCATCAAAAAAGTTCGATAGCCAGCTAAACAGGCAGCAAGAAAATAGTCTCTGACCACATCTAAGATAACTGGCAGTGTTGCAAAATCAGGATTGGATGCTTCGCTGAAATTACGAAGGTGAACAAAATCGATGCAAACGATTAATATGCGTAAAGGAACAAAATCTTGATAAAAATTTAAGCGATCTTGTCAAATCACACCATTTTAGATTCCTGAGGCGTCATCATGCAGTAGGATGGATCAACGTTGTATCGAAAAAAATAAATTTTATAGCACCAATCCCTGCATCTACAATTACTGCGAACAATTTTGATGCAACTGGTTAAGCCCTCGCGCTCTGCAACACGGATGAAATTTGAATGGGTATGGGAAATTTCGCTTGCTTTCACTTTTTGCCTTTCTCGTACACTAAGTGAACTGGAAAGGCTATATGTTCACTCCAAAAATGACTTTTTGATAGAAGGCCCGGAGGGTCGAGTCACATAAGGACTGTATCGGAAATTAACTATAAACATTCAAAATGTTCTATCTCGACGCACGGTTGGTCTTTTCATTCCGGTTCTTCTATGAAATCTTCACAATATAGTTAAGTTTAGAACAGCTTGAAGAAATTTGGAAAATATTTAGTATTATTGAAAATATGGTTCTACGAGTATACCAAACAAAATAACAATCTGTACAAACTGCATTTTTTTAACTTTTTCTAACGTTTCAAACATTTGTAGCGAAAAAAATTTGTGCGGGGAAAAATCTGGAAAATAATAATTATTACTAACAGTTATGTACACATAACATATCACTCAAAACCAACTTTTAAAATTCTTATTTGGGATAGAAAAACCTCCTAAATTAAGAATATGGTATATCCCAAAAAACACCTACTTTTTGGTCCAACTTTGACGTTCTTTTTTAAATATCTTAAGAGGTTATAAAATTCAGTTCTCTGGTAAAACTACCTCTTCAATAGATTTAAATACACATCCATTCGAAAAAAATGTAAATTTTCAACTTTATGTATTTTTTATTTGCGTAACCGTTCTTTGAGGACGCATAAAAAAAAGAGTTCCTCGAAAAACGGCCTTTTTTCATTTTTAAGAATTGCCCTAAACTGCGGAGGGAATTTTTCTTGATAAAAATATTTTTCCTATATCATGAGCATTCTGGAAAAAAATATATTTGCGCAAAAATAAGAGAAAAAAATGAATATTTTCCCACAGTTTTCGCAATTTTAAATTTTTAGGAGGTGTCCAAAATTTTAAAAACATATATGCAATCTTTGAGATAAAAGTCCAAGTTAAATGATTTTTTTTGAAAATCAGAACTGCCATTCTTTATTTAAGAGATTTATATAGTATATCCGCAGACAGACGTTCTAGCTCGAACAAATTTATTCAAATTTTCTATGTAAATTTTCACTAGCGACACCTAGGCAACCGATTGCCACAGTGCAGCCGGGTGCAGTTGACAGTTTGAGAAAAAACGTGCTTCCAGCCGCCTCCTTACCACCCAATTCACCACCCACCGAAAAATAAAATCAAAACAAACACTGTCAAAATCATTCCTACATTTGTGTCACATTCACAAAAATTTCTTAATGCGAGTGAAGTTCATCCAAATGCAGTTTTATTCAAGCAAATCTATGTAAAATAAAAGTAATAATGTGTAAAATATTTTACAAGAGTCCTGCGCTTATTTGTGCAAAAGATTTTAGACATTAAATAAAAGTCATTTACTCTGCACAAATTATGTGGAAACATTATTAACGTGCAACACGTGCGGTCTTTTCCCGCCATCCGGCTGGAAGACGACCGTGGTGACAGTTGTTGGTCGCAACGCACATGTGAGGCAGCGATTGAATATAAACGTCGCTAACGCCATCTATTCGCTGGTTGCCACTTGGCAATTTGTGGCGGCCATGTTTTTTACACAAGCTGCTGAGTCAAACTTGAACGTTTGTCTGCGGTATATCCAAAAATAAAGTTATGTTTATTTCGAACAGATTATTTTTCAGGCAATTGTGAACGTTTATAGTTAATTTCCGATACAGTCCTTATACCAATCAACTCAGCTCGACGAATTGAGGTGATGTGTGTGTGTATGTATGTATGTGTGTGTGTATGTGTTTTTTTTTGGTCCCATTGTTTCCTATTAAAAATGGTTCGGATCGGTTCAGCCGTTCCGGAGTTATGGCCATTTAGGTGTTCCGGATAGGTACCCCAAGGAGGGGCCAGATATGAAAATGCTACAAAACCATGCATGCGACATATCAGACCACGGCTTTTCCGATAACCTGACGAACGGTATGCAGGAAAATACTCTCAGTCCATATCTGAACCAGTAGTATTCCGGAATCGGTTCCGGATGCCCCACCAGAAGTGGCAAAATATAAAAGTGAGCCAAATCCATGTTTCGGCTTTTCAGAAAACCTGTTGAACAGTTAGCAAGAAACTAGTCTCAGACCATATTTGAGACAATAGGTAAGTCTTGGAACCGGTTCCAGGTATCTCACAGGGAGTGGTAAAAACAGTTAAAATAATCAATGCAAGCGATAAATAATGTGTAAGAGAACAAATTCTTGACAAAACTGATGCAGGCTCATCAAATCACACCTTCTCATATTCCTTAGGTGTAAATATACAGTAGAATGGGGGTTGCATGAGAAAATTGAAAAATTTCACTTGCTTTCATTTTTTGGTCAAATTTTTTTAATCTAGTAACCAATGATAATAAAATATAGCCTGAAGTGTGCAGGAAAAAGTTTATCGAAGACTGTAAAGTGATTCTTTGTTGTGAAATAAATTATATTTAAGCTTGTTATTATCGTCTTGGTATTGATGGGTCTCCATTAATAGTAAAGGTGGTCACGCTTCAACTAAGAGGTCTGATATTTTTCAGCTCTGCCTATAAATTGAACATAACACAGGAAATATGTGCCATCAGTAAGTTTCTGAACTCGATGATGGCTTGGATAAAATTCTTGCTTTTATAAATAAAGTATTCACAGGATTCAGGATGCTTACGTCGACGGAAAGATCATGAGTACATATTCGACGAGAAAGGCACTATCACCCCTAGGTGGATTAATCCGGGTTTTTTATAATTATGATACAATAGAAACTTATTTTCTGACCGATTCCATTGGATAGGACAAGTAATGGTCAAGTAATGATTCCGCACCAAAATTACTTGAGCAGTTCGCGGATGGCAAGTATACTCTACTCAGCCAAATGAACGGAAGTCTTCCAAAAGGTCAAACTTATGAATCGACCTTTAAATAATGCCTAATGATTAGAATGAATTTCATCAAGTGACCATCGACTGACGCAGATATCGGGTAGCGGAACAGAACTCTTTTTGAAGGCTGTTTGACGGGGCCATCATAAAAAGTAACCAAGAAATATCATTTTTGAGGATGGAAAACTTTCGACCGTATCAGTAAAAGTTATTGTATGTTTGCTATCCATCGCTGCGTTAAACATACTTCCAGCAAAGTCATCACCCAAAACAACTAAAAAGTTCCAGTCCTTTAATTTGTTCGACACTTTCCCGATATGAACGTCAGCAATATCGCTGTTCCAGCCATGTGAGCCGAAAGGTCGGTTCCGGATTTGTTTACACGTGCTTTTTCGACGTAAAATATCGGTTAAGTGCTTTTCTGTTGTACCGCTCTTAACCTTTCGATATGATGGTACATTGGAACATACACGCTTTCTATTTACAGCACACACAGATGATAGTGAGAGGCAATTGATTCCGAATGCCATTTCTCCACCAACAAACACGTGGTGAAACCCTTTTCGGGTTGGCTTTGCACCATGACTGAAACACTAGACTAGTAAACTACATGTGAGATGATATAACTGATTGGTGGGAATGTGACAGGCTTGAACACCGAACAAAAACGGGTTAAGTGCCTTCGTTGTTGAGCGTTGAGAGTATAGAATAAGCCCAAATGGTACGTGACTTATCGGGAACAAGTGTGCTCCTGATCGGCAGGCGTGCTGAGTATCCTGTTCTCGTTCTCGTCCTCGTCCAACAACGAGTGCCTACACAATTTAGCCTAATGGCACAGAAGGGAAACAAATAGGTAGAGCTGATACAGCAGTTATCCCTGCAGGCCTGAATGCGACATTGAACGTAATTTACGGCCAAACCAGAGTGACAATTGGTGTAGGAAAACTAGGTCACATAAACAGGAGTGCTAATTGAGCATCAAGTATCACTTGGAAATGCAGCTGCTTTCGAGTGGTGGAGATTGTAAAATTTATTATCTTTTGTAAAATATGAGTTTGAAATCATGAAACAAAATTTTCATGAGGGCAAACATGTGATTTGCCATGGGATCAATATAAATAGAACGTACAGGAACGTATTAATTCTTATTTCGAATTTGTGTAAAAATAGAACGGGATTGAATCCAGTTATAAACTTGAGAACAATAAAACCATACGAATTTGTAGAAAAAATAACGCCTGCTAAAGATTTCCAACCCACTGCAAATTTTCTCATAACTTTAGCTACATATGCTCTGCTCTCATAAATAGTTACTTTCGAGATTTTTTCAGTGTTCTTCCGGGATTTCTCAGAATTGTCTTTGGGATTCCTACCAAAGTTCCTCATGAAGAATTTCCGTAAGAGTTTTGCAAAGGGTTGAAATTAATATAAAGATCTTTCGGGATTTTTTCTTAGTGGTTTTCAACGGCTCTAACCCATCTGGCATAATGCCATTTGGCATAACGCCGTTTGGCATAATGCCATTTGGCATAATACGAAGAACAGCCTTCTTAATAAGAATTTGCATAATCCTTGTTATGCCAAATGACCGTTATGCCAAATGGCATTATGTAAAACGGGATTATGCCAAATGGCATTATGTCAAATGAGGTAGAGCCGATTTCAACAGTTTTCT
>NW_026916940.1:0-51441 GCF_035046485.1 Aedes albopictus
ATGGCCAGATGAGCATCACGGATGTGATGATCCTCAAAGCGTTCTAAGCATTTCAGAAGAAAAGAGGTCAAACCTAAGAAAAGACCTATCTGAAACTCTTTGCTTCTTCATACGATGCACGACCCACTTTCGGAATAAACTTCACAGTAATATCCCGCAGGATTTGGGAACATACTGCCTATGGTCGCATAACTGTCCCATATGAATGGCAAACCCAGCAAATATGGGACTGATATTCGATCATGGGTAGTATACCCTGTAACAAAACTGCGACAAGTATTTTTTTCAAAACATATATGAAATAATCAAATCCCTTCTGAAGCAAAATAGGATAAATTCCATCTGCCCCAAGAGATTTGAAAGGAGCAAAGCTATTAAGTGCCCACTCAATCGATTCTATAGTAACAATACTCCGAGCCGAAGCCAGGGAATCGTAACTACAAGAAAAGACATCTGGTTCATCCGAAGATGTAATATCCACACATCTAGGGAAGTGTGCGTGGAATAAGCATTCCAGAACTTCCTCATCAGAGGAAGTCAGATCGCCATTTGGCAAACGAAGTTCGTTCACTCGAAAATACTTAGATTTCGCAAGGATTTTATTTAACCGACTGACTTCACTCAAACTGGAAACATTTGTACAAAGGTTTTTCCAGCCGGATCGTTCAGCAGACCGAAGAGCTTTCCTGTAGGCCTTGCGAGCCGACCTGAAAGCCTCCGAACCAGCCGAACGTCGTCTGTTCCAACTCTATCTACATTGTTTCCTGAGTTTCGCCAGAACAGAGTTCCACCAAGGGGTTCCTCTTGTGATCTTCACAGACCGTAGAGGGCATGCTTCTTCAAAAGCTTCCATGATGAAGGTCGTTGTAGTATCATCGGCATCATCTAAATCACTTGGAGTGTCAATGGATGGTGAGTATCCATGAAATTTGGCCGCAACCAAATCAGTAAAAAGATCCCAGTTTGTTGACCGGGGATTCCTGAAACGCAATGTTTGCGAAGTAACATTTAAATGTTCAAAAAAAGATGTAGAGATGGTCAGATAAAGATTCTTCATCTGACACATGCCAATTGGTCAGCTCGTGACTAATTCTACTAGAGCAAAGCGTTATGTCTAACACTTCCTCTCTAGCAGATACCATGAAGGTTGCGGTTGCCTATGTTATACCCCGGACTGACATGTGATACGAGTGTGATTCCTGTACAACGGTACGCAGTGTCAAGAAATTTTTAACAAGACTGATTTGAACTGAGAGAATTTTCAGTATGGCACTCATTTCAAGCGAAATTGTATAGTGATTCTTGTATCACATGTATGTCATAAGTATTAGGTAATTAATATCTGTACTACTTAATTACTCCATCAAACTGGAGCCTCTCAAGTTAATGTCTGAGCTGCCCCAGATGATATGGTGAGCATTAGCATCACTGCCAACAATTAACGGGAGGACTTTTGAAGTACAGTATGCGATGACTTGTTTGAAAGCATCCGTAGGGGATGCTTCATCATGCGGTAAATAAACCGAACAATAGACGTATTTCCTGTTGAGGTTTCCAACAGATACATCAATTGTGATAGCACATACATGTCTGGTGGTTAGTTCAGAGATGAGTGTAGCAACTATTGCGTTGTTGACAAGCATACAGGCTCGAGGCATGACACGCGAGTTTGCCATTTCATGTTCACTGAAAGTAGCAAACACCAGGTTCACAAGGTTTCCTAGATAGAAATTCCCCTTACGAAAGTAAGGTTTTTGGACCAAGGCCAAAATGGCTGTGCCATTTTGCACAAGTCTGCAAAGATTGATTGGCGCTATTCTTTTATGTTGAAGATTGATCTGAGCTTGTAGAGCGAGGTGGACCACGACGGACTGGTCGTGCAGCGGAATCTATACCGACGACGACGGAACCAGGGAATCGATCCGGGGAACTTTCGGTATCACGCGTTAACAGTGGGAAATGACGACGTACGATACAGCGATGTTTATTGCACGGACTCTTACAGTGAACTGTATAATGAAAAACCTATTGTCAATGTCTCTCTCGCATTACCGCCCATAGATGGGGAGACAGATGTCGCACTCCCAACAGAGCTATCCTAACCGTAGCCACTACCCAAACTAGGTAAGATTGAATTCTTCGCAATAACAGCACAACAAAGAACAGAAGCAATAAAACCAGATTAGTATCGATTGGGAAACGCCAAAGACGAGGATACACATAATACACTGTGTATATCGCATAATACGAAACCATATAGGTGAAAAATTAAACTAATTAACACCATCTTCATAATCCCGCCCTTATTTAGCCTCAAGTGAGACTAAACAAGGGCAGCCGATTGTCTCGGAGAAACATAAGGTCCACTGCACCATTGCTCCGGCTAGCGCAGTTAAGGGAACATACTGTGGAGGACGCCCTGGTACTCCACAGGCTCCGTTTGCGGTTAGGTTTTCATTAGATCCCCCCTAGCCATTCATTCCTAGGCACGGTAAGCATAAAGCCGCATCCGAACCCCAGTGAAATCGATTATACAATAGTTCTGCTTTCCAAACAGGCAATTCAGGATTGAGTATGTATCCATATCGTATGGTTTTAAAACCTAAAACTCCTCAAAATAACCACCATCTGGAATTTTAAGCCGCCATATTGGATTTTAGGCCACCATCTTGGATATTCTGGTTGTCCCGTTACGTGGGTAGATCACCTTAGAAAGGTGCGTGGCGGCGTAAGATCTACCACCACATCAAATTTCCATCTTGTTACATGTTTTACTGCTCGCCCAAGTAACCACGAAGCCGTATATTAATGCATCAATTTTGCAATATATTCATATTTAAAATTGTGAATATAATGCTGCATTACTTTAAACACCTCATTGAAGCAATATTAAAGTCGAAAAAGGCCCCACTAAAATCAAATTAGTGCCACATATTGCAGCACGTTGACAGCCATTGCTAAAGCATCATAAATGCATGTGCTGTACATTTGCATTTCTTCTTATGTGTGGCTTTACGTTCCCAGTGGAACTTGGCCTGCCTCTCTTCAACTTTAAGTTCTTTAAGCACTGTTCTTTAAGCACTTTCACAATTATTAATTGGAGGGCTTCCTTTGCCAGCCATTGCATTGCATGAATTAATGTATTGTGAGGCAAGCACAATGACATACTTTGCCCAGGGAGTCCTTACCGGAACGGGAATCGAGCCCGCCGTCTCCGGATTGGCAATCCATAGCCTTAACCATTAGGCTAACTGAAGACCACATAATAAGTGGAACTCTGGCTCAAAAAGTTTATGCCTTTCCGAGTTCGTACGCTGGTATACAGGGCATCGAAATGTCAAATGAATTATAACATTATTGCTATACTATTTTTCAGCATGTATACCACTTTTCATTGCTGTGAAGTAAAACAAAGACCTCATAGATCTAGACTGTCTAGACTTTTAACGGCTGTTCGGGTTTGTTTGGAAGTTGACCATCAATGTTAACTTCTTTTCCCGATCAGCCTAGATAGCTGTGTAGCGTCGGTAGCGGTTGTCTCAATTGGCTAAGAATAACACTACGGATCGCCTGATCCAGTGGTAAAAGTCCACTAAACAGGTGACCCCTGATTCATGGTGTTATGCGGCTTTATGCTTACCGTGCCAAAGAATGAATGGTTAGGGGGGTCTAATAAAAACCTAACCACAAACGGAGCCTGTGGAAAGTTAGGGCGCCCTCCACAGTATTACGCCCTTACTGCGCTAACCGGAGCAATGGTGCAGTGGACCTTGCGTTTCTCCGAGATAATCAGTTGCCCTTCTTGAGTCTCAAATTTTTGAGGCTAAATAAGGGCAAGATTATTCAAATGTTGTAAATTAGCTTACCTTACTACCTAGGGTAAATGTACCAATAGTGGTGCTATTAGTAGCACCCCAAAATAAAAAGTCTGAAAACGTTAATCGATAGTTTTTCACTTAAATTTGCTAGGAAAAATATAAAAATCATTGTTTATTTAAGTTTTGGCTAATAAATCACTTGCACCAACTATAGGTACACGGTTCCTATTATGGAGGTAAAATTTAATATTGGTTCCTATAGTGGCGCATTCCATTGAATTCATATGGGACCCACCACTATAGGAACACTACCACCACTATAGGTGCAAAGGTGCAAAAAAAATAAGGAAAATAATTGTTTAAAATAGGTTTTTCGGCAAATCCTGAACACAAAACGGAATAAATGTTATTATTTAGGTATGATACATCTATTAAAAATGCCATTTGCAAGTTTTTTGGTCGAAATAGTGCTAAACTGGCACTACCACCACTATTGGTACTACCTCCACTAAGGGAGCTTTTACCCTATATGGGTTCGCTCAATGCGTTTTCGCCATTGGCGTTTTTCAATTGACACCGATTTGGTTTGTCGTTGATGTTTCCTTTTTGTGTTGTGATTGTGATGAGTGTCATCCTGTCGAGTTTGGGTAGTGGCTACGGCTAGGAAACCTCAGATCAATTTTCAGCGTAAAAAGCATGCGTAGCCCAAGTGGCTCTAGGCTCAGTGTACCAGTTATGGCTATAGTACCTCAAATTCACCATAGTTGATTTTCAACCTTTTAAGATACAAATCAACAAGAAAAAAATCGTGAACAACAGATCACGATCACAAAAGATGATTGCAATCATTCAAACTTCACAATTTGCTCAAATTGTGGTAGAAATAAATCATTTTCCTTAACTTTTCGGCCTCCTTGCACCCTATTTCGCCATAGTGTACCAGTTATGGCAACTCCCATAACGAATGCATGTAAATAGTGCGAAGTGGAACCCACATTAACAAATGTGTCCATAACTGGTACAGGGTTCCTATCATTGGCACACGCCGTAATAAATACTAAAAGTAGTTTTGGATCCGTTTTTATATTTTTCCTGTAAAGTATGAAAACTAATCAATCATTTGACTTATTGTTTACATTCGTCGGTCTTCTTCTTATTTTTGTAGAAATAGTTTTTCTTAGGTGGTGCGATAACTGGTACAGGCACCCTACTTGAAAAAGTTCATTTTCGTAGGGTAATTTCTGTATAGGTTACCTTATGAACCCAGTTTTGCATCTTTCATTATAAATGAATTGTCGTGCCTCGAGCATGCTATATTTTAGAATAACATTACCAGAATGTTTCAACCTTTCCTTATGGATGCCTTCAAGCAAGCTCTTGTTTTCAGCATCTTTTCGCTGATATTTGGCATCTGGAGTAGCTCAAACATTGATTTGAGATGCTTAAGTTTGATGGACTACTTAGGTAGTACAGTTCATGATTAACTTAACATAGAAGTGCACCTAACCCAACTCTGCATGAGCAGAATTTGTCATGAGTTGACTGATTGGCATGTGTCATATGAGGAATCTCCATTTGACCTTCTTTGCACTTCCTTCGCAAACTTTGCGTATTCAAGCGTCCCTGCTCAACAAACTAGGGAACCTAATTGGTTGCAATCACATTTTATGGATAACTCGCTTCCATTGCTACTCCAAGAGAGTTTCATTGTGGTTTTGTTATTACAACGCCCTTCATTGTGGTATACCATAGCTACTGCTTTGAAAGAAGCTTGTCCTCTGCGGTCTGTGCGGACCGCAAGAGGTATTCCTGAATGGAACTCGGACCTGTTCAAGTTCTAATGTCTTCGGATAAACCAGTCTTTTGTATAGCTACGAATCTTTGCTCTACCCCGAGGATTGTAGCTATAGAATCGATAAAGTGGGCACTAAAAAGCTCTGCTTACTGTAGTGTCTACCTAATGGTTGTGTGCATTGGATATCTACCTACATGGAATACTATTCATGGCAGTACCTAAATGTCTAGGTATGATTCATTATGTCTACCTAAGGTAGTATAAATACGGGTGGCCATTGGACTACACAGCAGAGACTGCACAAGCCTCGGACTTGTCAACATCTTTATTATTCTTCTTTTGAAGGATATAAAAGTGGCGACGAGGATCAAGGAACGTGTAATTTCTTTTGAGCTATTCCGAAATTATTTCCTTTTGGTTTTCAGGTTGTTGTAATAACAAATTGTTATTTTTGTGGAGAACGGAATTGTTCTTTTATGGTAGAATTGCCATTATGTTGTGAACAGAATGTTCTTTTTTGGCCGATGTTGCTTTGACGAAATTGTCTTCTTGTTTTGGTAATAGCGAAATGTTATTTTTTTTTGGTGAACGAAATTGTTCTTTTGTGGCGGAATTGTCATATGGTATGTTTTGGTGAATGGATTTGTGTTATTTGTACTTTTTTGGTAAAGTTGCCAAAGTTGGGATAGCGAAATCGTCTTTTTGTTTTTGTAGCGAATAGATATGTTCTTTGTGACGGACTCGTCATTTTATTTGTAATATCATTATTTTGGTGATGAATGTTATTTTTTGAAGTTTTCTAAAGGGGAAAGGATTGTAATGTCTACCTAATGGTTGTGTGCATTGGATATCTACCTACATGGAATACTATTCATGGCAGTACCTAAATGTCTAGGTATGATTCATTATGTCTACCTAAGGTAGTATAAATACGGGTGGCCATTGTACTACACAGCAGAGACTGCACAAGCCTCGGACTTGTCAACATCTTTATTATTCTTCTTTTGAAGGATATAAAACTTACTTGAAATCTCCTGGAGCAAATGGGGCTTTGTCCTATTTTTCTCCAGAGGGATTTGAGTTTTTCAAACATGTTTTGAACTCTTGTAGTTTTCTACTGGGTATTTTCATGGCGTGAAATTACTCTGTAGTTTTATCCCGAAAGGGTGCGTGCGTTGTAAAAAGAAGAAATAAGTTCCAGATTTATCTGGTTACCTCGTTCTTTCTGAAATGCTTGAAACGCATTGTCGATTATCATATCTGTGATGTTCGTCTCAGTGACTCTTTTACACAAAGTTGTATACGTTTTTAAGAAAGCACTCGCTCAAACGTAGTTTTTGCTTGGGTGATTTCTTGAATATTGAGAGTGCTTTTGAAACGTGCCTTTCTGTGTCATATTGAAAGTCGCATGACGTCGCAAGCTCCCTGCAATGAGCTATAGGCTCTTTTTATGCTTATGCGTTTTACTGTGTCCTTTTCAGGACACTGATTAACCCCGTTGTGTTATGGGATATGAGCTCTCGTTGCGCTTAGGCGTTCATTCCCTCTTCTAGGGCACCCCTTCCTATTTCATCACCTGTCCCTTTCCCAATTCCCATCCCTTGTCCCATTCTCCCTCAGGTAAATGATGAAATAGGCTCATATGTATGGCGATGGCACAAATGTCCCAAATAGAGGATAACGTGCCTCTGGAGCCGGCCTTCTGATACCTGATACCTGATACGCTGGTATACAGGGCATCGAAATGTCATATGAATCATAACATTATTGCTATACTATTTTTCAGCCTGTACCGTGTATGCACCAAACTTTGCGCAGTTAAGAAAAATCAAATTTCTAATCGTTATAAAAAATACAAACAAACAAAATATATCATGAACAACATGCTCATACAATAGACTAATGATCCTTCTTTGAGTCTGCAATATAAAAAAAATCATAATATTTGTTCGGATTGGTGAGAATCTATGTAGCAGTGGAGTTACTCAACAGCAGCTCAAAGCTAAAATATATTTAGGTTTTAGTAATAAATTCTATAGGAAATAACAAATTTAATTTTCTTACATGGTCTTCTACCGTTCCATGCAGTCTTCTCATTTGCCTTCAATGGCGAGCCCCAATTAAGCCCCGAATGCTATAATTATAATTGTTGATTGTAATATTTCATTTATAGGTTCTTATAATTTAACCGTGATTTTTACCTCTTGACAACGGAATCGGACAACGGTTATCCGTTCGACCGGTTCTGGGTAGCAAATTGAGGAAGTATCTCCTAACCTTTTATAGCCTAAGAAATCAAATTCATTTTAATCGCTGAAAATCAAAAACCCTAGCATCATACCCAAACGTCTATCGGTTATTTCACGCACTAAACTCTCGAACTACCATAACACGAACGTAATTGCGATATTAATGCACCGATAATTCACGAAATAATTTCCCATGCGGCATCGAGCACGTTGGTAATTTGTTTCACCGTCGATCTGTCTCGATGACAATCCTGTCACAGACGATTGACATCTCGTCACTCACGCCGATTCTCATCCATGATTTGAGCTCCATAGTCAGTGTTGCCATAACAATATTAATTAAAAAATACTTAAAATAGAAAAACTATTGCATTGCCTTGTTCCTAACTTTGCGCACAAAATCTTCGTTTGTTCCTAACTTTGCGCATAGTGTGCCTAACTTTGCGCATGCTATGAATAAGTAAAAAAAGTAATCAAAAATGCTATTATTCAATATTTGCCCATTAAACTAAAGTTATTTAGATCAGGTAGTGTGCCCTTAATTGATCTTTGTTGAAATACTTTGTCCTACGGGAACGGAGGCCTCTAGAGTTCCTAATTTCGTCTGTGGTTCGTACTAGGCACCTACCGTGTGAACAATCCAAACTTCATGAGGGGTTGTTTCCTGTGGCTAAAGATCAAAGGTAAAAGCTTCCTGATAAATGAAGTGACCGTTACGGATAGGAACAATAAGGTGTCATTTAAATATGACGTCCATCTTTGGGGGAAGGAGCTAGGCTTGTCTGAAAAAGTGTGATATGCCATGTATTAGGTATACTATGAAGCGTGACGGGGTGGCCCAGGGGAAGAGGGGGTTCCAAAAATCTAAAAAAAATGGTGGACGTCATATTTGAATCGTCCCTAACATTGACCGCCGGAAAATTCAAATGAAGGACTGTTCACAAATCACGTCTCATTGTAGACAGATGAAGAGTGCCGTAGTGCTACGGTTCATACAATTTTCTACTAATTTCTATACAAAATCTGCTACATGGTGGAGAGGCAGGCCTGAAATTATCAGTACTGGTGTTACATAATATTTGAATGGTTCATATGTCATGTATTCACGTTCAACATGCATTTACTGAAAGTGCGCAAAAATTAGGAACACTGTGCAAATAATGGTTCCAAACATTGCGCACCACTATTTACTAATTAAATTGAAAATTTTATGTGGAGCGGATCTGGTGTGATGGTTAAAGCACGTGACTACCACGCCGAGGACCTGGGATCGAATCCCACTCCCGACAAACTCGCAAAAAGTGAGTTCTTCCTTTGGAAGGGAAGTAAAGCGTGGGTCCCGAGATGAACTAGCCAAGGGTTAAAAATCTCGTTAATACAGATAAAAAAAAATAAATAAAATTTTATTACGAACTGTGATTGATATTACTAGAATATCACCTTTTTTGTCAATTAACTGCAAAATTAATCATCGTTGCACAGTTTTATCGAGGAAAATGTTGATTTTTAGTAGAATTACTTCCCCTACTAACAAAAGTAGTTGCATAACAGCTTATGGAGCAAAAGCTTTTGGAAGGCAGCTCTCATAAACTCTTATACAGCAAAAATGTTAGTTGGGTCTTGGCAACCGTGTTGAGGCGAGGCAAATTTTGACATTTTTGTGTATTTTTTGTTTATTATTCAACATAAACAAAGATTTTATGGCAATTAAATATTTGTCAAATAATGTTTATGTTTACACAATGCTAGTGCAATGATTAAACTGGTAAATATGTTGACATTTAGTTATTTGTTTCGTTATTTTACAAGAATGCGCAATGTTTGGACCTGCACAAAGTTAGGTGCGCACACGGTATACCACTTTTCATTGCTGTGAAGTAAAACAAAGACCTCATAGATCTAGACTGTCAGTACGTGCAAATCTAAAATAGGACATAAATTGTAATAAAACTTTGTAAACTCAAGTTGAAAATACGTTTTATGGCTTTAAATATGAAGGAAGATCGATATGTGAAACGTAGATGTATTATTTCGAAGATTTCAATGAATTTATGACAAAATGAATAAGTGGATTTCCAGCAGCTAGTTTTGTGCATATCTCAGATGCCAATCTTCGTACCTGTATTCTTTGCCAAAACTGGAATACTGGTTGGATCAGATGTTTTTTGTTTACCAAAATAAATAACAGTTCGACGAAAAGGATATGTGCTGGAGACCCTAGGGTTACCAGTATTCATCATAGATTAATCATTGCAAAGGTGAAAGTGTTTCAATCAAGTGCTGGCTATCTGTGTGTCAAAAAAAATTTTTTTTTTCTATAAATTCTAGGGAAGTCGTGAACATTAAACCAAGCTTGCCATGGAACAACCGCAACTATCCACCGTAAAAACTGGCAGATAGCGAGGCTACCGGAACTCTTCCCTGGACGAAGCTGCATCTTTAGTTTGCGGAAGTGAATGATGAAAAGGCATCGTGCAAAATTGATTCTCAGAGTGATTGCCATTATACGCAGCAAAAGTTAGATATAAACAATTTCATAAGGCATTTCCGAACCAAACACCCAGAAAAGGCCACTGATAATAGGTTGACGGTTCAGACGAACCTCCAGCTCCAGCAAAAAAGCAAAGAATGGCTATCGATCGCCGGCTTTTTTTTTTTGGAATTTTTGATCCAGCTCGTGGTGTACCATAATTTTCCACTGGCCTAAATTGAATGAGAAGGCATGGTACTACTGAAGGTAAGCATTGGTGTAACGGTGGACAAGCGTTTCATGCATAATATTTTGAGTGAATTGTCAACCCTTATTAAGAGAGAAATAAGCAAAGAAGTGCAGGAGGGCTTATTAATTTTATTAAAAGTCGATTCCGCGAGCAGTCATCATCAGCACGTGCTGGCGTTGCTTGCCCAATACGCTCTGGATGGCACAGCGGTCACACGTACTCTCGCACGTACTTTTGGTAAGTAAATATCGTTGTCGAAAAAGTCTAATAGGTATTCAATAAAACTCATGTAGGTTGTTACATGATAGCCAGCCTTTTCTTAGAGCAGCTTCTGGTATACAACATCATCAAGTATTCCCATTACAGAATCCATCAAGCAAGACATCATGGACGTCAACATGCAGGTTCCTTCTGTTAGGGGTAGCATTGAATCCTTATAGTTGCAGCAGTTCTAATAAGGACGACGTTCCTCCTTCAGATATTGTAGCGCTTGATTCGTATAACAAAACCCACAATACCCCATCGTGATTGGTTGTGATGCAAACGCTCATCATACCGTATGGGGAAGTACCAACATCATAGGGGTGAGTACCTTCTACAGTTGAAGCATCGATAAATGTAATATTAGCGACAAACCTACTTTAAAAACTCCATACGTCAGGAAGTTTATCTTTTTTGGATAAAACAAAAAGTTGGAATTTCTCTGATGAAATAACGACGAACCAAACATAAAAAATTAAGTTGGAATTGACTGCCGACTCTTCTTCTTTTAGATGTAACGTCCCCACTGGGACAAGTCCCAGTGCTTCTCAGCTTAATGTTCTATAAGCACTTCCAGAGTTATCAACTGAGAGCTTCTTCTGCCAAAGATCATTCGTCATGTGTATATCGTGTGGCAGGCACGGAGATACTCAGGAATTCAAAGCTTCCGACTCTATTGAACACACAATTCTTAATGCTTATCAAAAAAGGTGTCCGACAAAAAACCTACATGTCGAATGGGAATGTTCCGTGGTGGAACAGGAATCTTGATAGGCTTAGGAACAATGCACGGCGGGAATTTAATTGTACAAATCGTTCATCTGGTTGAGGCTTGTATCGAAAGGCTTTGACTAGCATGTACTTTGTTTCTGATGCATTTACTACCAGTTCGACTTTTGCTGCTTCGCGTTTTAGGCGGGCTTCGCTAAAGCCGGTTTGATAACTTTCCACGAACTCATTCGTTTTGGGCGACAGACGGAAGATGATCTGGAATAGGACTCAAAATGATGAGCAGCCAACTTTTCTGAGCCCACCTTGAAGAGTTTAGCGACGATACCATCCTTACCACCTGCTTTTTCCCCTACCCCTGAATATTCGATCTTGCCGCGATGGGAGGGCTTAGCCCATTAGCACTTTAGCGCCAGTTTATTTACCACCGCATGGGCTTTAACCCTTATGTGGCCGGCAGGGTACCCGGGTACTCAGCACCCATTTAAAATACACGGTGTAGAAAAAAGCAAAAAGTTTGCTGGCCACATAACGGTTAAGCTAGGTGTAAATCTAGTTTACAAATTCAGCGCAAGTGAAGGAACCAGCCGTAGGTGCTAATGGGAATCAAAGGAGTGTCCGTTGGGCATTTATCACAAGTCAAAGCCAAGTTATTGTGCATCCTAGCTTAATCACTCAGATCCTGCTGATCTGAGTCAGCCGCCATAAGATTGCGCCCGTTTGATTTGTACGCGGCGGCTGACAGCTCCACCCGGCGGCTGCAAAACAGATTTAGCCAAGTTGCACACCGTGTACAAATCTTACGTGCGCAGTCTGGCGCGATCTGAGGCTGCGCGTTTCGAACGCAGCTTGCTGAGAATCTAAGATAAGCGCGACAATATAAACCAGCTGGCATAGACCCATAACGCATAACGCAAGAGTGGGTGGGGGAGGTCTTCGATCTTTTGTCCATAGAGCACTGCATAAATACTCTCCTTCTCTTTCAATCTTGCAGAAATTTTGTAAACAACAAGGTCAACAAACGTCAACATTCCATACACAATCAAAATAGTGCAGTGCCCTATTTGTCCTTCGGCCATTTTTCCTTCGACCTTCTAGTCTAAGGCCCGTTAGACAGCGAACGAAGTTCTTCGGCGATCACCAATAGCTGTCGTTCCGGTAGCAGCGTACCGATCCGCATACGTAGCTAAGTGTCGAAGTTATCCGTACCTTATCCGAAAACGAGGAGTTTCATTTCATCGCGTACAGCGCAACCCACAAGGAGATGCTCCTCCTCCGCACCGATATTTCGGCATACTTTCGAGCTCTAGCCTCTAGCAGCTAGCTCTGCGCACCGTCACTGCAGCGTCAGTGGGCAAGCATCGTCATCGCCAGTGCTACAGGGATCGACCGCAACAACAGACATGCTACGTCCAGCGCCGGCAAAGGCCGGAATCGTTCGTCTTCGGAGGACATCGAGGACAACGCTTCAGGATTAAAAACCTGCGCAGGTACGTGGAAACCTTATTTCAATGCCATGGTCGTTTCTATTTTTCCAATTCATAATCAGTATGAAAAATAGGTTAGTTTAATCCGTTATATTCGAATAGTCGAGTTTTTTAATCGTTAAATTTTTAGAATCAATCGTTTTGGGCAGTTGAATTCGACTTCTTCCTTTTTACAGTAAATCGTGTTCGTATGTTTGGGGTGAATTCCTCCTAACTTCCACCTTCCACAGTGAAAGAATTAAAAAAGCATAAGTCGCGTTCCTTGATGCAAAAACTTTGTTAAACGGTCTTTAAAATGGTAAACGACTTTTGAGTGCTCTGACATTCATGCACACATCAGAAACATGTGTTTGATGAACAAATTGAAATTTAAATTATGAAAAGAAATCCACGTGCTCCGGTAGGTGTCAAACCCACGACTCGCGATTCGCTAGACGGACGCCTCTTTCCTCCAAGCTAGGGAGCCATTTGATCATCTCCGTCTTCTGAAGGCACAGAATTGAACTCAATTCCACTAATGCACATGGTTTGTTCCTTTTTATTGTTTGTTTCAAAGCAGTTTCCTTGTTTTTCATGTTCGAAGTGTGCATGTATGACAACAAAAAGAACTGAATAAATCTGTGCCGTAATTCCCTGTTTTCAAATAGGATAAATAATTACTAATGACACCGTGACCCCAATGATGATTTTCGTCTAGTGATGTGTACGCCTCTGGTTACACCTACTCCGATCAGGAATCTCACTGGAATGTATGTAGTAGTTCACCATATACAATCACTACCGCAAGTCGCAGAGTACCGAGAACTCATCGATTTAATGGAAACACGCAATTTCAGCCGCCCAGAGTGGAAATCGGCCGACGCTCCTTCTCACGTCTCACACACAGTTAGTCACTGGAGTGCACTCACTCCCACTAGCAGCTCTCATCATTTCATCATTGCGCTTTCAACCGTCGTCGGAGAAGGACGTATATCGCTGTTGGTTCGTTGTGCTTTTAATAGTGATGTACTCTCTTGTGTGTAGTTCACAAGGGTAGAGGTTCTTTGGAAATATCTGTTTGCGAGCTCTCATTACGTTTGCAAAGAGGAACATACGATTACAAGGATCTGATAGTGTGTAGTCATAGATTAATTGAATTTTTCCACTGAATCAAGACTACAGTGGTGGAACAGAACTCAAATCGATAAAAGTGGTGAAAGTGCGCGGAGCTTAAAAGTGACGACGTTGGCCAATCAGTGGAAGTGAAGGAAAAAAGTGCAATTTCTCTCTTGAGCTAGTGTTGCTCCCGTTCGTAGCTGGGCACCCCCTCCTACTCTTGTTTTCCCATTATTGAAAACGAGTGAACGGCGAAGGTGTCAGTGGCAGTGTGCTGTGGATACCATGGAGATATACAGTTTTAATGACTTTGTGTGAGATACAATCGCATCATCAAAAGAAGCAGTAGCTTTTCCATTGAGTCTGAGCAACCTTAAGATCTCCCGAAATAAGGCAGTGAGAATGGAGAGAAGTAATAAACACGCTCACATTTACGCGAAGGTTTGTGTCAAAAAAGCAACATTACATTGTTGCCAGACTTGCTGCTGTCTAGTAATGCGCGAATAGCCGCCCTCGTCCCTGTATTGTGTGACCAGTGTTCCCACCAATATCATTGTAGCAGCAAAACAAGACAGATTGTAAAGCGCAGGGGTGGGATCGTGTTGGTGAATATTCAGGTTGCTCGTTTGCCAAAAGGTGGTGTAGGTTGGTCGAACTGAATGTGAAGAACGGAGGCAGAAAAGAGACACAAATATTGAGAGACCTTCTGCCAGAAACGAAACGAGAACTTACACAGTGGTAGTTGCTTCAATCGAGCGAGATCGAGATCTCAGACTTAACATACTTTCTAAATATAATTGACTCTCGACGTGGGAATCGAACGGACGGATTATTTTTGCGTTCCCGAAGTGAGTAAGAAGTGAAGTTTTTCATTCCTCAATTCCCCGGTGGCTGTGTAAATTAACGGCGCAGGGTTGTCGTGAAGTGAATCTGTGCTCAATGTGAAGATACAAGTGAATCCAGTTGGATAACGGATAACGGATGTTGACCAAGTGGTGAAAGTGGATCGATTCTTCACTTTTGGAAAGTTTTTCACCGAAAAGTAGGAAAAAGGGAAAATTCTTCAATTTTTCTTCCACTTTTGTGGGTGTGTTGGTGCAAACGCTCGTGTGAGTGCGGAAAAATGCATAAATACAGGCGGTCAAGATCTATCTAGTGCTGCGTGGATATGGATGTATGGAGATCTCCCGCTATCATGGTAGATGTATGTGTGCGTATTTTTCGCAAATGTCAAATATGACAACAGTGTTTTAGCTTGTTTTCCATGTCCGCCATTTTCTACCGTCGCGATTGGATGGTGAAAATTACCATCTAGTAATCGGTGTTACTCGCAGTGAATAAGTGGTATTCACCGCCTATGAAGCAAGCAACAAATGTACGGTGAAGAATAGAAGGATAACGTTGTATAGAAGTGAATAATAACCAATCTCGTCTGGGAAGAAATTTCTGTTACCGAGTTGAGAAGGGTTCTCGCTCTTGCGAAGCAGAGCTACAGGCGAAGAGAAGCGAAAGAGAGGCAAAGAGAGGTGTCAGTCTCGAATACAAGTTGATTAATGTGCAACAGTGTTCGTGTGTTTCGACATATTTGCAAATCTTAGTATTGGTGCATGAAATGAATCGAAGCAGGGAGCAGCAAAGCGCAATCTTACCCACACAGTAAATAACCGAAGTGGAGTGGCAGCAAATAGCAGTGTAGAAATTGTTTTTACCTCTCTAGTGAAAATGTTAAGCATAACACAACCATGACGCACCAGAATCACCAAACTAACGGCGCAAGTTTGGAAGATTGCCATACCAACTTTTTTGCCTTGGTAAGTGTCGTTTTTTTCTTCTCTAATAGCTGACATTCATGGCCCTATAAAAAGTCTTGTATGAAAAAAATCTCAAAAGTCTATGTTTGGTTGGAGTTTGGGGTATAATAACACATTATTTTTTAGTTTTTATATACTAAAGGATATCTTAAAAAACAGGAAAAAAACAAATCATTCAATCCATAGTAATGAATCTGTATCATTCGTAAACAAATGACGATTTGTTGACATGCCGAACAATGGCCGTGTCCACATCATCATCACTCAATGGAAAGTTGTGCGACTTACATCATAGTAGGCAACGTAAACACAAAACAACAGCAATAATAGCAGTTGCTGCAGCAGCAGTTTCAAGGCGACAGCGTGCACACAGCCTGCTGAGTCGGTAACCGAGTGTTGAGGTCATGTCTAATTGAGCCTTATCCGGCGGCACGTTTAGAACATCTAGCCTCTGTATGCGTGTGTAGGCCTTTTCGCTTCACAACTATTTCGCACTGATAACCTGCTATCAAAGCTCGTTTGGTGTCAGCACTGTGCGAATCTTATCATATGAAAAAAAAAATCAGAACATGAACCGTTGATTGCGTGAGAGAAATCAAAGGTATTGCGGTGGCGGTGAATCCAACCGTACGTAATCCAGCATATCTCTAAGCTATTTTGAAGGAACGGAGCGGAGCAACTCAATCGCGTGTGGCCACACATACACATACGCCAGACATCGACACGACGGTGGCGACCTGTGCGGTGTGCTGCGAAAGAAGTTAGTTGTTCCTTCATCCGTTCGGGGCCGTCCGTCAGGCGGCGTTCAATCCAATAATGCGAAAGAGCGACAAAGAGAAGAATTCCAAATTTGCGCACCACCAGCCAGTATACAGACGGCCAACCAACCAACCATTCAGTCTATCGATATAGTTGAAGATTGTCCAACTAGCATCGCTGGAAAACTGGTTCGGTCGTCTCCTTCTCGTCATTGGTTGTGTGAACAGGCGCGTGCAGTCGCGTTTCTTTCAGAAGGGTTTTTTTTGGAATTTTGTGAAATGTATTGCTTTTTATCTCTTGTTTTTCATCTTCTTCTTTATGGTTCGACGTCCCCACTGGGACTTGGCCTCTCGCTTCAACTTAGTGTCCTTTGAGCACTTTCACAGTATAATTAATTGAAGGGCTTTCTTAGCTTGCCATTGCATGAATTTGTATATTGTGAGGCAAGGACAATGATGCACTATGCCCAGGGAGACGAGAAAATTATCCCGACTGGAACGGGAATCGAACCTGCCGTCTCTGGATTAGCGATCCGTAGCCTTAACCACTAGACTAACTGGAGACCCTTGTTTTTCATATTATGTCTGAATGATCACGTTTAGGATCTAGGATTCCACTCTTTGAAAGCTGTCCAACTGATTTGTCTTTATTATAGAGACTTTCAGCCCTTGGCTGGTTCGTCTCTTTCTACATGCTGGCTATTTGGCCGGCATGGCAGTTCAAGACCTACCACGGTGCTTCATTTACCGTTATTATAAAAAAAAAAATAGACCATCAAAACCTGAAACGCCATTCTCTTTCTTCATCATTCCTACACCTCTGGGCAAATTTTTAAAAAAATCGTTAGACGAAATTTTGAGTTACGCCCTTTTAAAGGGCCTAACCCCTAAAAAATCAGAGTTTCTATAGAAAAACATCATATTTCGTAACAGAAGCATGTTTCTGCCATCAAAATTTGAAACGCCAATCTCTTTCTTTATCATTTCTACACCTCTGGACAAATTTTTAAAATAATCGTTAGGCTAACTTTTGAGTTACGCCCTTTTAAAGGGCCTAACCCCTAAAAAATGAGGGTTTCTATAGAAAAACATCATATTTCATAACAGAAGCATGTTTCTGCCATCAAAATTTGAAACGCCAATCATTTTCTTTATCATTTCTACACCTCTGGACAAATTTTTAAAATAATCGTTAGGCGAACTTTTGAGTTACGCCCTTTTAAAGGGCCTAACCCCTAAAAAATGAGGGTTTCTATAGAAAAACATCATATTTCATAACAGAAGCATGTTTCTGCCAACAAAATATGAAACGCCAGTCTCTTTCTTTATCATTTCTACACCTCTGGACAAATTTTTAAAATAATCGTTGGACGAAATTTTGAGTTACGCCCTTTTAAAGGGCCTTACTCTTAAAAAAAATTGGGGTTTCTATAGAATACCATCATATTTCATAACAGAAGTATGCTTCAAAGTCCAAAATAATGAACAGTATCATTAATAATGCTACAATTTGATACTATGCACTAATATTGAATGCATTGTGTATAAAAATTAGCCATAACGCCAGTATAAGAGTGAAGTATTCTTTAACCTGTAGGATACGGACGTTGTTGGCTTCATTTACTATTATAGCCTCACTATATACAATGAAAAACATAAACGACAGTTCATTTACTTTTTCATTTATATAGTTAATGTACACCCATAAACTGAATTTCACAAATAATGTTGGTCAAATTCTCCAGTTACGTCCATTTGAAGGTCATAAGTACTTATAGTGGAATTATTATAAAACTTAGTTTCATTTGATCACGTTTATTCTTCGGTAACGTAGTTTAGCAGTTAAATATAGAACTATCATTACAATTGATCATCACAATCCTTAGTTTTGTATGTTTATTAGTTGAAAACAGCATTCACCAATAAATCTAACGAATGGGATAGGCACATGCCATCACTTGTTTTGTCTTTAAAAAAGCAATACAAAAAACTTACGTCCCACGCTATGAATGGCAGTTGATACAAACATGATTGCTTCCTACATGTTTGAAAATACTTCCTTTATATTAGCGTAATGGCCAATTTGTATACAAACATCAATACAAATAGCCAATATTAGCGCATAGTATCAAATTGTAGCATTATTAATGATACGTTTTATTATTTGGGACTTCGAGGCATGCTTTTGTTATGAAATATGTTTTTCTATAGAAACCCTCATTTTTTAGGGGTTAGGCCCTTTAAAAGGGCGTAACTCAAAAGTTCGCCTAACGATTATTTTAAAAATTTGTCCAGAGGTGTAGAAATGATAAAGAAAATGATTGGCGTTTCAAATTTTGATGGCAGAAACATGCTTCTGTTACGAAATATGATGTTTTTCTATAGAAACTCTGATTTTTTAGGGGTTAGGCCCTTTAAAAGGGCGTAACTCAAAATTTCGTCTAACGATTTTTTTTTTAAATTTGCCCAGAGGTGTAGGAATGATGAAGAAAGAGAATGGCGTTTCAGGTTTTGATGGTCTATTTTTTTTGATAATAACGGTAAATGAAGCACCGTGCCTACGTCTTCCGCATGACGGATAACGATGAACCCCATGAAATTCCAACAGTACAATCCCGGTATTATTTTTGTCCAGAACCATCTTAAATGTCCCAGTAGATTCGGTTCGATGATTCATCGTCTTCCCATATTGATCACCCCTACAGGTCACCTATGCACATCTCTAAATCCTTTTACATTATAGACCAAAGCTTTCGAACGCCTTCCGCTTCTAATTCCAGTGAAACCTCTTCGTTCCATCTCTGTCGTGCTCGGTAACAAATCTATTGGAGATGTCTGAAATGACGAATATCACTGGACCTTGAGTGATTGCGAAGGGCTGATTTTTTTCGATCTGTTGAGGATTTTTACCGTTACCGATTGCCTACTTTAACCTGAGTGGTGCGAATAGAAGCGGTTTTATTTTTCAAGCTCCCGGCACACAGCTTGTAAACACGCACGAGCGTTCAATTTTCTTGCAACCACCTCTCTCAGCGCGGTTGTCAAAAACGCCGTCGCGACGCTGTTCGGAAATGGTAAACATGATCAATCCACCATTATTCCAATGTTGTTCTCGTGTTAAAAGTTTATTATTTTCCATTCACGATGGAAATTTTGATGGATAGTTGTTAAAAAAATATCTGAAAAAAGCTCAAAACAATGTTTATCCTTCTCCTCGCTTTCCAACGGCTTGACAGCGGCAAATGGAGATATTGTGACAACAGTTTTGATTACATCCGCAGCACCTAGATAACAATACTCTTCAATCAATCACACAGGTTCAAAAAGGTTTAACATAACCTCAATCTTCAATGTTTGGCTCCCGATGAGAGAGCATATTGAGTCAGTCCGCGGCACTCAGACTTTAACCAGTCCGGCGGATAGTTGATACGTTGTGTGCGGCTCATCTATCAAAGTTATGTCACGCAAACCTGAATGTGTCCATTCTGCTTGAAGCTTTAGTCTTCAGATGGAACTGTTTTGTACGCCCCCCACTTGGTTGTACCTGTTAACGCAACTGATCTCTGTCAACACAGTCTAGTAGCTAAACAACCATACGAAATCCACCGCTTCATCGCGTTTACGTATCGTTAGCGCATCAGTGTTGGTAGCCTACAACCACGGGCTCAACTAAAGTAGACCAACAGCAGAATGTAGCCAAGAGCGAAAAAAATCATTGAACTTCTCTGGCACTGCTGTTCGACGACAGCGTACAAACACATTCAAGCTCTCCATCACCGTAGAGCATCGGACACGGGACGCTGTATTGGAGAAGCGACTCTGAAGAGCAGCAAAAACTAGCTTTTAAAAATAAATGAAAATGTTTCAATAATAAGCAACGCGCTCTCCTTCTGCGACTAATAGGATGACTATACGGCAACGACGATGACGACGTCAATGATTGTGTAGTTGGTATCATGTGAATGTACCCAAAGTGGAAACGGAATGGTATATGGGAAGAAACGGAAGGACAAGAGCGTGTCGTTCGACATCATCATCATCGTCGTCGCGGTCTTCGCTGCGAAGATCTCTTGTTATTGCTGGTCTGTACCTAAGGAAGAAAGACAATATCCAGAGCGTAAGCGAACAACGCAAAGAAGCGTTTGTGGAATTCCAAGTTGCGAGACGACACGAATTGTTGGAAGGCACTGGCCGGACTGTTTTAGATAACAGTAGCAGGTTTTTCGACACTTGAAAAGTGACTAGTCTGTTCATGACAGAAAATCGATTGATACGCATGAAAGCGAACGCTGACAGTTGTAGGCGCTGAAAGTATCCTACTGTTTTTGCTGAGGCCTTTGTAACATCCAAGACAGTGAAATCGATGCCTGACTCAACACGACAAAAGTAGTACAGCAGAAAAATGCAATACAGCTTCGCGGCGGTGCATGACAGAGAGCTTCACATTGGAATAAATTTGCATTAACTAATAGGATACACCAGCCGCAACAACAGCAGCAGCACCAGCCAGCAGCCTCAATCGCCAAAGGTTGCAGCAATGTTATGGATGCAATGTAAACGACACACGCTGAGAAGCGAACGAACGGAATGAAGTGCAGCAGCAAAAAAGAATCGAGCGAGAAGCAGAATATAGGAGGCAATACTAAAATAGAACCCATACAAAAACGAAAAAAAAAAATCCTACATCTACATGTACCAGAAACAAAGTTCGGTTGTCGGTCGGCACAAGCAGCAGGCAGCCAGCCCCGTTGTTGAATGTATCGTTCGCTACAACAAACAGAAACGGTTGGATGCAGTCGTCGAAGTCGCCGCCGCCGCAGCTGGTGCAAGAAAGACAGCACGTTGAACCTCCCCGGCTCTCGAAGGCCCTAGCAGTTCATTTGAAAGGCGGAGGGGTTGGTGGATCAGGCGAAGAGACAGCAGGCGTGGTGTGTTCAATGAGCCTTGGCTGTTGCCTTTATCAGCAATAATTATTTTTTCAAGTTTAAGAATATGTATGTGAATCGCCCGAAGCGTGGCTTCATATGGGGTTTGCGTCGAAAAAGAAGCATGCAAAAATATACAACAGATGCACGGCTAGTACGACGACCAGTGCAGGTAGCGATGTTGTAGGGGTTGCATATTTGGGTTATATGAGAAATTGAAACACAACCCTGCGTACATGGGTTTCATGGGGTTTGATTGAGGACGAGTAGGAGAATGTAGATGATGTTACGACATGAGAAACTCTCAACTGCTTTTAGGCTTAGTGAACTATGAGCTACTTCCGCAGTTACTGAGAGCTTTTTATAATTATTTATCGTAAGGTCAATACCTACTCGAAAAAAAATCGGCTCATCTACATGAGTAGCTGAACATAAAAAAATGGCAAGGGTAAGAAAATCAAGACTCCGTTTCGTGGAGTTTAATGTTTAATGAACATGGTTTTCTAACGAAACTGATTAGGCTGATGTGTGTTACACCAGGTATTGAAACGTAAAATCTTTCTAGTTTGTGCGTACATGTTTAATAATTTGTGTATCGAAGTGGCATCAATTTTAAGATCAGCACCTTTGCATCCGAAGTCTTTAAACATCAGAATGATGTTGATGAATGTCAGAATGACTTCACACAAAACTGACTTAGCCTTGCTCAAATCTAGAGCATTCGAAAATCAAAACAAACAACATCATCCACCACAACCTGCTGATGGACGTACCTGTAGTAATTCGTTCGACTGAAGCTGGCGCTGATGGTGGGTGCACCACTCGGTGGAATTCGTTGAACTTTGGCGTGCATCGTTTTCGTTGTGGTTGTTGCCGTCTTCGCATCGTCTTCGTTGGAACGATCCAAAGGAAATCTCGAACTGCGTGTTTACGTTTTTGTTTTCGCCTTTTCCACTCTAGAGCGCGAGCCTCCTCCTGAACGATGCTTCTAATGCGCATAGAGCCAGTACAAGTCTGGACGAACATTTGAAAAGGGCCTATCTGCTTTTTGTAAACAAACATGTTTTTGTCGCTGTAGGGCCCATCTGCATCCACCCACGCACATCAACACCCTTAACAGATAGCTTGAAGAACACTCTTTCTGATAAGGGTGTTGACGTGCGTGGGTGGATGCAGATGGGCCCTACAGAGACAAAAACATGTTTGTTTACGCAAAGCAGATAGGCCCTTTTCAAATGTTCGTCCAGAAGTAGGTAATGGATGTAGTCGGTTTGGCTCACCACCGTATTGTACATGTAATCACCAGTGCTCCAAGCCGCCGCCGCTACTTCCTTCAGTCTCACCCCAGGAACCGCTCGCAAGCCTTCGACTCACATTCGTCTAATTACTCAGCCCCGCGAAGGAGCTTCATCGTCGTGTAACAATTACGGTGTTTTTTTTTTTTATTTCGGTTCATTCCTCCACATTTTTTTCCACAAGTTTCGTTTGCTTTCCCATCGACACACACACAATGGTCGCCGCCTTCGTCCGTCGTTTCGTTCCGTTGAGTTTGTTGGAATGTTCGCCGCATGCTGGCGAGCTATACGATACCAACAAAACAACAACGCCAGGCCAGTCAGCAGCCGCTCACTCTCTATCCGGATTGCGCGCGCGTTGCGTTGCGTTGATTTGGACGTGCTCGACATCGCAGCGAGGTCGGTTACGAACGAAGACGCTGCTCTGTGGCTGGACGCAGTAAGGCGCCGCCGAGCGCGGAAAGTTTGATGAACTCTCCTCAGCACTATAATAGTGCTGGCTGGCTGGCTAGCGAGTGGTGCGGTGGAGTGCTGGAGTGCGATCCGTTCACCACACCACACGGTTTTCTCGATTTCTGCTGAGCGATGACGAAAGAAATGCATAATGAAACACTATATTTTTGGGCGGTGGTGATAGATAGGCAAAACGCCAGATGATGGAGATGTATAGAGAGTGAATGAACTATGGCAGAAGGATACCCGGCAATGTAACAACCATCGTCAGTTAGGGTCTGTATAACTTGAAGAATTTCTGTTTTCTTCAACTTGTAGACTGAAAGAGTTTAGTCTATCTATATAAAAAATGGAAAGGTGTTCGTATGTCACGAATGAGCGCTTGCACGCTGACGTCATCATTGTCTCCTTCTCTTTCTTTCCTTCGGCGTCGGTCCATAAAGCCGTCCTTGCCCTCAAAAAAAATTTGAGGGCAATGTTTACAAATCGTATGAGAATTTGATGAGGTTATGTTTTTGATGCAAGCCTCTATAGGCTCGGCAACGGGCCAACGGATCTACACCATTCTTTGAATGTTTAATTCGTGCAGAGCGTCGACGTGTTCGTACGAAAAAGTAATAGTCTATTACGGAACGACAACAGTGTTGATATTGATATTCACACTCACGGGCTTGGACGCGACCTCCTGTCAAATTTTCATTCATGAAATGAGAGATCAGCTGATCCGAAACGTCTCGTAAAATGGCTCATTGGGAAAATCGACCGGGAACGCACCGAAGACGAGAAAGTTTGAAACTCCATTCTGCGGGGCATTTTTCTACAGAGCTGCATGTCGAGTCAGTCACTAAAAAGTCACTATTTGCACGAAAAAGTCACTAAAGTCACTTTTTTTTAGTAAAAAGGTCACTAAAGTCACGATTTTCGTAAATCTGACAACATTAAGAAGATTATATAAGAATCACAGACACACAGACGTCTCACTCTTCCCACTTCCCATCGTTTCCCTTTTAAACGGATTATTCAATGTTCTGTAGTTCGCAAATCTCTCGCTCATGGCGCTCGTATAGTTTTTGCTCCTGTTTGACGTTTGTTCACTGCCGCCATCTACTCAGCGGGTTTTCGAAACACAGCGTAATTAGCATTGGGCGATTATACTTTTGGACGATGATTTTGATCGCACTTTGTTCCTAGTGGTACGTCTGTTTGTCTGTGTAAGAATTTTGGTAAAACAGCAATGCCGAGCCACAGACAAACAGACGTAACACTCTGATTATTCCCATCGTACACCGATTCAACGGTCTTTTTCAAAATTTGATAGCTGGCCAACTGTTCAAACGTGGCGCTCGCATCGTTTTTGTTCGAGTTTGACGTTTGCTCACTACCGGTGTGAAGAATTAGCAATAAGTTAAAATTCACAAATACAAAGAAATTAAAAAAAAAAAAAAAAGTTTGCTCACTACCGCCATCTAGTTGGTGGTCGGCCAAACATAGTCCTTTTAGCATTGGGCGAACATGTTTCCGTGACTATGATTTGAATCGAAAAATGTTCGAAGTGTTACGTCTGTTTGTCTGTGTGTCGACTACGATAGACTGTAGCTATGTTTTATCGTATTTGAGAGAAGATGGATTTGTAGCTAAGATTATAGATGAATTTCTGAATTACCATACTTTTTAAAAGTAACACAGCTATAATCCTACATTTAAAATTTTAGTTAAATTATATCACCCGTCCACGAATTCAAAAACTGGTAATGATTAAATGTGTGAATAAAGTTTATCGGATCAAAATAGAAGAACTCATAGTGCATTGCATTCCCCTGAATTGATTCTATCGGAAGTTTTTTTTTAATTAATTTTAGAGTTAAATGGGAGATGAATTTCTGATGATACTGGAGGTAGTTGTGAAGTCATTTGTTCAGTAGCTTTTTGTTAAAATCCGAAAGAGTTTATGATGGAGTTTATTTGAGAGCGTCTGATGAAAATCTTTATGCCCGTGATATTTTATTGTTCATTCTAGTGAAACAAAATTTAGTGGAGTTATTTCAAGAGTATTATTTTAAATAAATAAAAGTTTGCTCAATACGTTTATTTAAGAATTTCTTCAAGATTTTTTTGTTTATCTCTGAGTTTTTCTTGGTGTTTATTCAAACCAAAATGTCATCCTATATGCGATGATGAGGTTCAACAAGAAATCTGTTAAAGTTTCTTTCGCAAAATTTGCTCAAATTCTGTAAAGATTTTCTAAAAAATTAGAGCAGTTTTTCATCTGGGCCTTCGAGATATCGATCAAAATGTTTTTTTATCAGGAATATATAAATGTTAACAGGAATTTAAATATTCAATCAATTCCAGAAGTTCCTCCAAAGCATTTTTGGCTACATTTTTTCAGGAGTGCAATAAGAATATCTTCAGTATTCTTCACGATTCAATCTTCACATTTATTTCACCGAGAATTATTCCAAGATTTTTTTGTCGTCTTGTCAGACACAAACTCTCGCTTAGCTAAAAATGATGCATTGGTTTCCTTGGGAATTCGTTAATTCATTGAATGTTCAGCATATAAATTCAAGTTTCCAACAACTTTGAGGTCACTTTCCAGTCACTATTTGATCACTTTTTTGATAATTTTGGTCACTAAAATCACTATTATTTTGCCACCTGATTGCTACCAGCTCTGAGTACGACATTTGCCGGGACAGCTAGTTTACATATATTATGTTTTTCAAAAAACTGAACGCTTGCAACTTTTCAGCAATAAGTGCTCAAATAAATTATCCCAAAATAAAGTTTCATAACATTATTTTTTTACATTTTATATTTTATCCTTATATATAATTATAATGTTGGAATGCTTAAAATATTTGATACAAAAATCTCCTGAACGATGTTTATCTTATTTTTTTGTAAAACTCATTCTATAGAATTTTTCGGAATTCAGTAGGGTACCGCGCCACTTGAACAGTGGCTGATATTTTGGACACTTCCGTTATAACTCAATCAATTCCAAATTACACGATTATAGGGTATTGTACCGTTTGGGCAGGTGTACCTTTTTTGGGCACTTGCCGCTATAACAAAGTCAATTTCAAACCGATTGATTTGAAATTTTGTATGAAGTTAGGCACGTAAAGTATCTAACTCTGTACAAAAATTCAAATCAATCGGTTTGAAATAGGACAGATCGGTGAAGTACTAAATTTGTAGTAATGAGCTGAATTTCAGCATGGTGAGAAGGTCAAATCTCCGTTTCTGCAATGAAATGGTGCAAAAAGCGTGGGTATTATGATTCCTTGCCTAATTTGATGCTGTTTGAGCAAAACTTTGGGCAACAGTGTTGTTGTTTTCTCCATTTCTTGCAACATAAACAACATAGTTACCCAAAGTTTTGCTCTTAAGTTCATCCTTTTTTAAAAACAAAGCGATTACGGAACCAAAAAAAGAAACAAACAGTAATTCAATGCTTCGTTTTAGATAGAATGAAATTAGGTACCTTACAGAACAGATTGAATAGTCTTCCTATACCAAACTTTCGTCAATGCCAAGGAATTCTTCAAACAATTTGTCAACAATCTGTGAAGGTTATATCCAATTTTTTGCAATTCACTCTTGCAAGGAATTCTCTAAAAACGATCTTTAAAATCCTCCGGCACAGCAAATGCTCCGAGACTTCTGTATCTATGCCGCAAAAGCGACACATATCATCTTGAAACTTTCCAATCAGCTTCAGATGATACCGGCTCGGACAACGACCTGTTAATAGGCCAGTAAAAGAACTGAAATAATTTTTAGAAAATATTGCGAGTGTTTGAAACGTTCGGCTTTATGAAACGTTTCGACTGCCTCGCAGAAGTGGTGTTTTTGCAGTTAGATTTTATTTTCTCATGTTCCCATGTTTTAAACTCCATTCTGAGAGAACAACCAGACACACCACAAAATGGTTCTGGCCCTATGAATTGATGAGACGTTCCAAGTCTTGCTAACATATCGGCTTGTTCGTTTCCTTCAATTCCGCAGTGCCCTGGAACCCAAAATCGCTTTACCTGATTACGACAAGCTAATTGTTGAAGTGATTGAATACACTCCCAAGTAATCTAATAACTGCTTTATGCACCAAGAGGTCTGAACCAGAAACGGAGAGAGAAAAAAAAAATCTAATAACTCAAAGTTATACATTTTTCACAGCACTTTACCAGATATAACTTTATGAACACTTCTAGATCTTTCGCCCTTTGGCAATATTATTGTATATTTTTCCAAAAAAATCTGCAAAACATCCTTACTTTTTCTTCTTTTTGGCATAACTTTTTAATGTCCTAACAGTAACAAAGAATGTATCTCAGCTTATTGTTCTATAAGCATTTCCACACTAAGGTGCCGTCCAAAAATTACATACAGTCGATGGGGGTGACAATGGGACTAGGGGGTGAGATTGGGTCAAAACAGAGAAACATAAAATTTGAAATAGCTCATCAACTATCGTTAATTTATATTACAAACTTTATATTATTTCAAAGAGGAGATGTTTTTACACGTCATGATGCAGAATAAGATGCTTTGCAATAATCGTTTTTAACTTATATGACGAAACTACTTGTAAATCACTCTGAAAAAATTTCTCCTTCGTTATGTTTAACACAAGTACCTAACCATAAATTTTCTTATAAGTGAATAGCTGTAGGTATTACCTGGTTGATGTAATGAAAAAAAGCGGGCTGTCATTGCTATTTTTATTTAAAAACTCAATATTTTCGACCCTATGTCTAAATATTAAGAATGGGGGTGAGATTGGGTCAAGCAAGTTATCAAGTGCACATAACCTTAACTAAAAACTCAACTTGTTATCCAGTCCCCATTTAACGTTAGAGTGGTGCCATGTTCACCGTATCTTCATAAAAGCACGCTTTCTTTCAAAAATATGTCGAGAAGTGTCAAACCAGTGTGTTAATACGTTTAGTGCCTAAAATCATTTATAACAATACACCCATGCGTTTGGACAGCTCCTCTAATCATCAGCTAATCTTTAGTGTACTGCAATATCGTAAGCCCATAAAATAGACTTAACATAATATTTGAACGACCCTCTATTTTGAGATGAAGTGATTTGTTTTAGCAATATAGAGGCCTATGATTATGTACATAAGAGTTTATAACGGAGGGTTTGACTAAACATTTCTTATGCAGTATACTAAAACTATCATGTTTTTTTACAATCAATCTTTCAATGCGCCCCTCCCTCATTGTAATCTCCCCTCCTCTCATGGAGGTTGAAACTCTTAAAGAAGATGATGATGGCAAAAATGGTGATACAGTATGCAAACGTTATTTTGTCAACTTTCAAACATTTTTTCGGTTATATTAGCCCTTTTAGGTGGATTAATCATCTTTTAAAATTACCTAACTTTTTATTCGTCATGATTACATTATGTTTTAAGTAGGTTTACTAGATATCATTAATAAAATTACCTTATATTCTTAGATAAGTGATTTCGAATACTTTGACCCATCTCACCCACTCTAAGGGGTAGATTGGGTCAACTTTCAATCATTTGTAGTTAAGTAGGCAATTCATATAACGTGATGCTTTCTTGCTAAACTATCATTACCACATAGGAGAGTATACATACCAAATAAAAAGTTATTCCGACTTCAATTGCATTTGTTATTTAACAAACAATCTTTGAGTATCCTTTTTTGACCCATTCTCACCCCCAACGACGGTAACGCTTTTGGAAAATGTAAAAAAGTTCTCATTCAACTTACAAATTGCTTTCCCTGAAAATTAAAAAAAAAATTAGAAATAACTACGAAAAAATTAAGCTTTTATTAAATCAAAGCCGTTTTATTGAAACAAATATTGTTTAATTTATTTAACCGTTGTGTCCTACAATTTTTTTTCTTTTTTTCTACACTGTGTATTTTAAATGGATGCTGGGTACCCGGGTACCCTGTCGGCCACATAAGGGTTAAACAAATATTATGTTACATTTGTTTTGCTATTTTTTTATTACTTATCTAATTCATAAGAAATAACATTTTACTTTTTAATTTATTGCGCATGAAGTGTTTAACAAAAATGCTGTTCTAAGTGACAAAAGAAGTTTTTTTTTTCAATGTAGTTATTGGGAGTTATCGATAAAATCTGTTTAGTTTTCTATTCACCTTTTAGCAGGTCCTGGCAGTAAATGCATTTTTTTATTGACGAAAAATTCCACAAAACATAAATCTAAACTTATCGACCTTTAAATTCATTGCACATAAAGCTTGTCCGTATCAAAAGAACGGCGTTCAATAGTCTACCAAGTCTCCATGAATGTGTTTTCTGCAAAAAAAACAGACACATAATAGATACTACGGAAGCATTTGATGGACTAGCTTTCCGAAGAACAGCTAAACGTTCAATCCACTTTTTCATAGAGGTTGTTGCCATAAGCGTAAATAGGTTATTGGTCTAGGGGGTGCATGGCCATGTTGATATATTTTTATTATACTGCAGAACTATTCCATAGATACTTCTTGCCTAAATCACGTGATTTTTTTCCGGCATGGATTTTTCTGGAGAGGGCCAACCCCTTCTTCCTCTGGCCACTCCCTATTTACACCAATGGTTGTTGCCGCAACCACTGTGTAGTGCGACAGTTGGTAAAATGTGTGAAACAACCGACTCATCTTTGCGCCCCGATACATTTATGTAATTTCGATTGTGGCTGACATTTGTGGGCTTATCGTATGCATGTGGTATGCAAATCCACTCGTAATCATTGCCCTAAGCCAATTCACTAATGTTACGTTGTTTGCGATCACGTAGTAGCTGATAAGCTACAATAGTTCAGTTATATTTTTAAAACAAGTTTCAGTAGTTTAGTTGATTAGTTTGCCGCTGAGCAGTGCACATTTAATACAGTTATTCGTTTGTTTTAGAGGGATTTCGTACCGTAGAATAAAACAGAAATGTATGGATTATTTGTGTACATTTGGTGAAAACTTCCGATTAACGGCTAAATATACTTGCAGCTTTGAAGCTGTCCAGTTCGACTACTCCAAAACTGTTTCAATCCTACAAGTTACACCAACAGAGGTCAATAAATGAAATTGGAACATCTACTTTCTTGGATAACTCGAGATCTCTGAAGTTTCACTTGCGTTTCTTTTTCAAAAACAAAATGGCAGGTTTGGTCCCTTTTTTGATTTTCAATCATATCTTGGTTTTGTTTTGAAAACAATACATAGTCATTTCAATTAATAATCTGTTTAGAATAATGCAAATTTATTCTTTACTACAAAAAATACTTTGTTGGTTTGAATAGCTCAAAATTCTTTTCGTGTATTCTAAAAAAATATTGCATCATATTCATGTAATTTCGTTTATCCCGAGTTCATCGAAAATCGATGGTGCTCTAGAGGGTTAAGATTGGTTTCAGCCAAAGGCAACTTAGAGGCAACTTAAGAATTTTTAGGCCCAGAGGCCCGCCAAAGACACATTTCGATCAATTTTCCAATATTTTTTAGATGTCAAAAACATTTTGATTTTTAAATTTCAGTTTAAGTTGAGATGTAACTTAATAGAAATAGGAATGGTGATTTTTTTGGAAAATTTTAAAACTACCATTGCACAATATTATTTCCGAGTAGAATAAGATAGCTTGAAAACACCAGTCATTGTGTAACACATTTGTGCACATTGTTGTTACTGGGTTACTGGAGTCAAAATCAGAGGTGCTAAAAACGATAGATCAGTGTACCAGATTGTTTGTTTTTTTTGTAGGTTTATACTCAGCTTAATATAATATTATGACTATTCGTCAGTCTAACAAACTTTTTCTAATGATGTCGACATAGCAGCGAAATTGTTTGTGAAAAACAATATTATCGTATTATTTTTAAAGCAATTTTTTGTGATCGGCATCATTTGGTGTAAAATATCGCACACACTCTTTAATTGATTTAGATATTTTGAAATTAAGGTACCCAGCTATACAAAGATGCTCCGCAATACTGAAATCATAAGATACATTTCGCTGACGCTATGGCTGTTGCGACCCAAAATGTTCTAGACAGGAATAATGATGACAGCATCATGTCGAATGGACGTTGCTAGTCGTAGTCGTAGTCGTAGGTGAAAACAGCACAAAAACAGTCGAGTGTCTGTTCATAAAGTTGAATGGGGGTTAAGACTTAGCAGACTGTATTAGTCATGTGTGGAGATTTCATAAATAAGGAAAACTTAGTATAGATCTTACAAGATACGTAAGATTGCATAACATATCATTTCCTTCTACAGGGCCAAAGCCAACGTTGTATGTACTTATATTTCGGCCAGTGCATTTTCTAATGTAAAAACTATGTATTAGCTCAGTTGCTGTATTTGAAACACACAATATAGGTTGAAAGGTTTCATTTGAGTTATCGATAATTTTCATAAGTCCTGTTTTACGACGTAAGTTGAATTTGCTGCAAGGTTACTGCATCCTGCTCTTACCCAGATGTCGACAAACGGGTAAGAGCAGGATGCAGCAACGTCGAGCAAGTTCAACTTGCGTCATATAGTCACTATAGATTTCCAGATCATTTTTTGAAAAATAATTTGCCCTTAGACTGTTCAAAACCGATGCCTGTGCACTCGAAGAATTTAGGCCAAATACACTTCACTTTCTTAGAATTCGCCTAAGTTAATATAGGCCGGACCATGCTTAACTTAAAGTACCGCTCCCCAAATATGTGGCCTACATTCCTACTAAACGTTCACTAGCACTCTGCAATGCATACATGCTTAAACGCCTAAACAGGTCGTCGTACTTTTGACCATGCGGGGACTCTCTTCGCGATGAGATCCGCTTGCTAGCCAGCGTTCAACCAACCAATGAAGGAAAAAAAAACTGTTGTTGGAACTGGGGCTACTGGTCAAGCAGCATTACCACTCTCTGCTTGGTACGTGTAGTTGCGTTGAATAATCAGTTTTCGCTTCTTCTATCCATTCACCTTTCATCCTGTTCGAATGGCCGTAGCTCTCTCTGTTTCTTGGCTATGCCTACGTTTTATGTGGCTTGGCTAGTTTTCTTGTGAATGGCCGCCAAAACAACAACAACGGCGGCGGGCCTCCACGTTCGGTTGGTTGGTTAGGTAGCTAGGCAGGCAGCATTCAAGCAGCGAGGCCAAGGATTTCCTTCCTCAGCCATACGCCAAACCAAACGCAAACACCCGCTGAAGAGGAGATGAAAACTCGGCGCGGTTCATGAATGGTCTTCGGTTCACAACAAGGCAGCTCTAGGGTGAAGTGGTCTGAAATTGTTTACTCAAAACGCTCAAAACAATGTTTATGTTTGGTTACTTTAAATAGTTTTGAATTTTGATTTCAATTTATGATTCAATGTTATGGGTTTTACATTGTGCTATGTCCGTGATACCTTAATGAGAATAGAGTAATATTTTTTTAATTTGTTATTAGAACCATTCGCAGATAGGTATGAAGTCTAAGCCAACAATCTTCAATCAGAAGTTGTACAGAACTTGAGCTTGATTGACCGCAGGCATCTTCAGTGTGTGAGCGTAGGTGATCTTCTTTTTTTAGATGACATTGGGCTTTTTCATTTGACGTCTTAGATCAGATGATTTTTACGGTCTTTGACAGTTCTTCTAAGGAGATGACAGGTCCGTATTAGCAGCTGTTGTTCACCTCTTGTAAACAAATGCATACACGGACCTGTTACATGAAAAGGCTTAAGATGCCTGCCACGCAGGTTGCATGTCAATGTGGGAAACAGGGAGGAAGTGATGATTGCAATCGTTTGTATCCACATCGGACCGAATATACCTCTGCGTCTGTTCAAATTCATGCGAATATTGGAGTGTTGGTGGAATAGGGGAACCATCATATTTTGGACACAGCGGCGAGCCAATATTTTTTGGACACTTACGACAAAAACAAATGTTAGTGTTCAAAATATGTTGGCGTATGGAGGAATAAAGTAGATGCAAAGCAAAGATTTTTAAGTAATATATTATATTATATTATATTATATTATATTATATTATATTATATTATATTATATTATATTATATTATATTATATTATATTATATTATATTATATTATATTATATTATATTTGTACAAAGAGTAAATAGGGTCACCGTGTCCTTGTTAATCTAACGCTCTCAAATTCATCCTGAAAACAAAGCGATTACGGCACCGATTGATTCCGTTCTTCTTGTTATCATTCGTACTCACTTCTAACAAACCAACAACGCTTCAATGCTTTTCTTATGTGTAGGATGAAAATGAGAGCGTACATATATGCTTAGTAAGTGAACAGATATCCTATCTGTAACGCTGAGATATGAAGTACCGAAACTCGACAGAATAGCCTATCGAAGCATTTTAGTCAACCTTCCTCTATATGATGATCACTACACAGTACATAATTTCTAACAACCCCAATGTACCTTCTTCTATTGTACGCGGGGAAACGTGGTGGGCAACATCGTTGAATCTAACTGTTCCTTTCCTGACGTAGCTGCCGGATGGTTATGGCTTAGGCATTCCTCAATAGTTCAAGTGATCCCTTAGTCCAGCGGTGCGTCCAGATATTTCAAACTTTATTCAGTTGTATTGCGAATGTTTATCAAATTAGCATAAGGCTACGTCGAACCATCCACACAACCAAAGCCGCACAATATGATACGAATGACGCGTGCGATATCTCTCTGGTCGCGTGTCTCCTCTGACTGATGCTGATTCATATTTTCGCCCGTTTGTCGTTCTTCAATGTAGATAGAAGCCAAGTGTGGTGCTGGTGAGTCCAAGTGAGCTGTTTTTCCTCGTTGATGGCGTCGATCGTCAAGTCGCGCTCGCTCCGCTCTCACCGCTGCGCGCTGTTTGTGCCTACACTGTGGTGGGTGCAATTGATGTCAATGTCAACCTCTTTACTAAAATTTGCGCAATGCGCATTTGTATGCGCTCGCGAATACGATCGAGTTTGAACACGATCGGTCGCTTATTCGGATCTTTCTTACCAGGTGCGGGGCATTTCTAGTCGCATATTCGGATCAATATAGGTACAGATTTGGACTTGGAACAAGTACCGGTTCGGCTCGCTCTAGGAATCCCTACCGTCGACGACACAACGATACTTTTAATTTTCAACATTGTCTGTTGGTACTGGTAAAAACACATACCACCAACCAACGTCTAGCTAGTGCGAGCAGCAACGCAACCCCCCTCAACCAAGTGCGATCGAAGCTTGCTGAACTGTGCGATGCGGGAATAATGATACTATGACAACACGGCATTTATCATCATTTTCCCGGTTGCTTGGCTGTTGGTTCGCTCTTTCTTTATTCGTTGTGTTTTCTTTATGGCCCGATACGATCTCCGTGCCTCCAGGAGGCGAATATTATTTTTCTCCCATCCTAAAAAAACGCACGCTAAGACGCAGAAAGTTACTTCTACTAACTGTGTTCATAACGATACATATAGGTACATATCTATTGGATTTGTTTATGATTTTTAAGTCTCGTTTGCAGTGTTGCCATTGGCACATATTTATCTGCACCGACCGCTCCGAAGACTCGAAAATCTGTATCTAGACGTAGACGAGCGAGACGTGGTGCGTATCAGTAGAGACCGCATATAATTTGCATGTTTTCATCAACCGATGACTTCGTTTTGTACCTAAATTAGGCCAGAATCAATATTCTGGAAAATTCGAGAACTTAAACGTCGGCCTCACAGGGCTCATCCATAAACTTCACATTTTTGAGTGAAATTATTGGTGCTGAGCTTATGATTGAATGAATATTTGCCAGGGATGCGGACAAACATCTGTTAGAATTCTGATGAAATCTGATGGCTGTGGGACTTGACTTCGAGTAACGACACGAACACTTGTGAAATAACGACAAGCTCTATTTAAGGACAGACTTGTTAGAATCCCAAAACGGCCGCCACAATGGCCAACTTCGGCGCCTACTCACGATTTTGAGGGCACAAATCTCTTCGTAAACAAAACCAGCGCACCTGAGTTTCTTATTTTAAGCTTATTACAAGTGAGAAAGATCAGAATAATAAAATGCATTGTTGTTTGAAGCTTGCTTCTTTAGGTTTGTGCGTCTGAAGTTCTCATGCACTGTTGAAGCGGGATGTCAAGACGTTTGTCCTTAATACGTCTGTACTAAATAACAAAGCTGGTTGCTATGCTTTTAAACCGGAGCGATTGCTATCACTCTCAATCGTCCAACTCCAAATGGCAGCATAGCTCACGTCGGCTTGAGTCCGTTCAGCTGGGTCTGTAGCCAGAGAAGCATCCGAGTATCTTCCCAAGTACACTGCCTTCCTGCCAGCTTTGTCTACTGCGCTTGATGTTCGTGGCTCCTTGTGTTACTAGAGTTGATCCGTCTCTTTGCCCAATCATCTATGCGTTTGTGGGTTTCAGTACCAGCGATATCTCTATTATCATTTTTGCCAAACCAATCTTCACCAACACTTTCGGGTTGTCCTTCATAGGAAGATTGTTGGTAACCATCTTCCGTTTCATATCCTCCCTCTGCCTCAAGAGAAACTCTGCTTACTTGAGGTGTACTATCTTCAACGAGCGCTTCAAATTCTACTTGGCAGTCCTTGCTTTGCTTTTCAGCTTGCATACATGCATTCGTGCATGGATCTTACGCAAACAGCTCGATTTTATCAAAATTTCCTTTCAGGCGACCAGTTACTATTGTTCTTTTGCACCTTTTCAAAAACCGCTGTATCAGCAGAGAACAAGACATCGATGCCTGCTTCCGTCATTTTCTTGACTGACATCAAGTTGCGATTGCTAAGGGGTGATACCAGAGTTTAAAATTTTCATTTTCAATGAGTGAAATTCAACGTGAATTTTGAAGACTCTCAACTGAGGGATCAAAATAAAATTCATTTTGGTGAATGAATTTTTTCACTTATTCATTCATTTTTCTGTCACTGACAATTTTCACTGAGAAATAAAACTGGACCGTAACTCCCGATTATACTTCCAATAACCTCAAAACTTGTGAATAGTAGTTAATTAGAATATTAATTATGTTCTCTATTTGTCCATTAAGTCGGATTGTGCGTCTGTTAACAGAAATTGGACATTTTACGACGTGCGAAAAAATATTCGTGACAGAGAATTGAATGAAAAAAGAGAGGCATTCAGCTGACAATGAATGTGGCCAAACACGAATGAAAAAATGAGAATGTCAATCTTCACTTTCAATTTTCGAATTTTTTACTCTCTGGGTGATACACAAATCATGTCACGCAAAAATCGACATTTTTCCACCCCCTCATTCCCCTTATGTCACACTTTTTGTATGGGACCTCAATATTTGTTGTAAGAATCGTCACGTTCTGCAAAACCCCTCCCCCCTTAAAGCGGGAATTTGTGTACGGCCCCAAACGGCCTTGATCCTTCCTTCTTTTTCAGCAAGTGTATCCTGCCTTTGTTTCGCAACGTTGATTTTAACGGGATCGCTCAGCATTCGCAAGCAAGAGATAAAGGGATTTGTCGCTTACCAAGTGATCGCTACAGCATGAATCGAGTGTGAACACAATCTATCTCTTGGTTCGCCTTGTTTCGTTATCTGCCATGATCATGAAACTCACCGATTCCCTCTCCTGATCCCATGCTTCGGAATGATTCTGCCAGTGGCAATCCCTTTTGAGATGTCCCCGTCTCCCGCAGCCATGACATTTTCCGGTAAACTTCTGCTTTTTCTCCTGTTGTTCTGTGAACGCTGCAGGTGTTTCCTCTTCAACTCCGATTGTCCATTTTCCACATGGTCTGCACACTTCGACTCTTCTGCCAACAGCCTTTGCTTTGCCTTTGCCAAGGTCTAATCTTTCTCACTCGCATTCTCCAAGGCTGTCACAAGGGGGGTCATATGAGTCCGGTAACGTTAGAAAGTGCTGCGACACCAGATCTTCTTCAACCAGGTCACACCTGTCGTCTTCAGCTTTCTTACCAGCCTATCGAACTCGAGGAAGTGGTCGTATCCTCCAGTGTCTCCACGAAACTGTGGAATTGCGCGGGAGAGGGACATGTTGTACCTCTCGGACCTGTACTACTACAACCTGTACTAAAACTACATGTTCGACATCATAGACATAGTGTTCCTCAAGATCGAGGAATCTTAGCAAACATACGATCTATTCAAATCCAACGCCAGATTTGTTGTTCATGAAAGTAGTTGTGTGAAGAATTACAATTATTTCGTGAACAATAGGAGAATTACATCTGTAAAGATGTCTGGATTCTGACCGCTTTTGCTGTTTCCTGTTCATATCTTTGGATGCATGTAGCCCAAGCGGTACACGCAAAGATATTCAGCTAAACCACTCTGAGGGGTGACGGGTTCGGTTTCCGTTCGGTCCAGGAACTTTTCGTAATGCCAACATTCCTTGATCTCCTTTATGCTTATCCTTTGTGCAATTTTTCACTGAACTGCTGAACTGTCCAACTTTGAAAGAATTTACAGCTATTTTGCAGAAAAAAGTTGTAGGCGATCTTTTTACAAACTTTTAATATTCTCACGATGTTTACTTTGCAACGAGCGAATGCCATTTGCTAATTGCAGCGTCACTTTGACACTAAAGTGCATCGAAATGCACTGACAGCACGAATTTGACACTTGATTTCTTTTTAATTACAAACTTGTCAAATTTTGCAATTAGCGAACTTGCAACCAGGCTTGTAAACATTCGACACTTTTCACTACCTTCGTTTCGTTGCCGTGGTCGGGTGTCAGCTTGCTTTGTTTCATTCGAGCGCGACCGCTACCTCTTACACACAACACGAGTGGCAGAACGAAGATCAATAAACAAAAAAGTGGATCAAATCATCGTCGTCTGACACGATGACATTTGTCTAATTCCAGCTTTTTGAAAGATTTCAGCCAATTTTGATTAAGATTGGTATGATATTAGTTTATTCGTGTGTGATAAATCGACTACAACACATACATTTATCCAAAACAGCTCTCTTTATAGGGAAGACAGGAATAACAAAAACCGAACCATCTCCCGTAGACGCAATCGTGATCAAGCGCATTCATTCGACATTTTTGTTCCGTACAGTAGTTTGATCGCTTGTGTTGCGAATGTTGGAGACAAAGGCAGCCGAATATCGACGAAAAGGTGTCAAAGACTGTGATCGCTAACAAGACTGCTTGCAACTAAAAAGCGGGTTTGCAACGAGCGAACGGGCGCTGTAGTGTATCGTGAAATCAGTTAAAGAAATGTCCATATGCTATGATTCTTGGTTGATATCTTCATGCTTGCCAAACGATATACACAAGCAAAATGGTCATTCTGGCAGAGGAAGCTCTCCGTTAATAACTGTGGTAGTGCTCGTAGAACACAGCAGGCTGTGCGCGCGAGCGGATTCGTCCTAAAAACTGTCGCGCGTTTTCTTAGCTCCGTGTTGTTTTGAATATTGCCAACCAAATTGAGAAACGGCTGGCGGTGCTATGCCTTCCGCAAATTTTATCTCGAAAAGTGCTTGCCAATTGATCTTCGGCGTTCAACATATTTCTCTTCCCTCACGATTTAGCGGATCATGTAGTGTTGAGTAGGATAATTCTCGATTGTTGTGAGAGTTTATCTTATTTCCATCAGGGTGCCGTCTTCATTTTCGCGTAATTTCAGTGTATTTTCTGATGATATTGTTGCTGGATGTCCGGGATCCGATAGTAGAAGTCAGTCTCTAGAGAACTGCTATTCATAAAATTTGATGAGTTTGTAGCTGTATATCGGTTTCGCCTAAACGACCAAACGTATCCGTTGGACTCTACCCTTCCACTAACAACACCCAAATTCCCGTGACACCAGTCCTGAGAGGACGTAGAAGTCTCTACATACTTTTCTTCTAGGTGTCCAACTAATCTTCCTTTCCCATCCCTCACCTGTCGCAAGGACGTGGCCAAGGTAGCCTTCGTCCGTCGGAGGATTACATCAATCTTGTCTTAGAGTCAGTGATTATCCCTAAATCTCTGTGCTTTGAAATGGACGAGAATTAGGCAATTCACATAACAGCGGTCTGGTACTGTTACACCTACGAATTTGTATGACATGCTGACGCCAAGAAGGAGACCTTAAGCTTGATTTTGTTAAATAAACCACTTCGTGTTTACCGAGTTAGCTGCACTGACCTTACGTGAGAACTAGTCTTTATTGCTTGCGCCTGTCGCAGGTCAGAATTGCCAAACAGAAATGTTAGGAATTCAAGTCGATCAATCCAATAACAACGTTATTCAATCAAATATTTGGATTGCAGCTTACCCAGCCTCAGGAACCAAACCTTTTAGGTATGTGAGATTGTTCCGGAAAAAGTTGCACACCGTCCAGCGCTACACATGCAGAGGAGGAGATAACTTTCTCGCAAAAGCCTATAAATCACACCCACACTTACCACTACTTGTGCAGCTCACGTACTGGCAACGACACGTGCGCCGCTAGCTGCGGGAAACGTGAGCTACCCCTGCCTGTGAACACATATAAGGTATTCTTCGCTTCTTTGGTTTACGCTTCGTCCACCATCCATGGTTCTGTTTTCTGTACATAATGGTCTCTTTCCATACCCTCTCCTCGTCCGTCGTACGTCAGGAGGGCAACGAAACGCCACCAGAAACCGATGCTGGAGACGGTGAGGCCTCCCAAAGACACACCAAATCTCGCCCCCTCTGTCGGGAGTCCGGTTTGGGTAGTCTCCACCAGCATTGGTATCGTATCCCATATATTCATAGCTGTCGTTCTGTTGTTTAACGCTTGTATCAAGAGGGGTTTCTTCATTCTCTTTTATTATTTGCAAATTTCTTTATTACAGTTTTTTTTTTATTTTCACATAATTCCCCGTGCCTACCTCACTGATGTGCTGCTGCGTTCACGGTTGAACGCGTGACTATTCGCGAGGAAGAGCGTCGTACAACGGCGACGGGAGAGCAACGATTTCTTCAGCCGCCGTCGAGGCACCGGTCGGTCGGTGCCTGCTCCCGGCCACGAGCAAAGCTGACAGGCGGTAGCTAGCGGTTCGATAAAAACCCCCCACAACAATCCCCATAGTAGTCGCGCATTCGCATTCCCATAGCCATGGACCAGAGGGGTTGAATCCGGCAATGGTTAATCAAACTAACTAATACCATTGCCGGGTATCGTCATCATCTCCCGTTGCTGTACGGAGCATAATACGGAGATGATTGTGATACCAAGAATACCAATACAGTTGCACCGTTACTGACTGTCGACAGAATAATAAAAACAGACGGCTCTGGCGGAGGCGAAAAGTTGCGAAGAGCGAATAAAACTCAATGTGGATACTTTTATTTATAATACCAAAAATACCGACTGCTCGCTCTCTCTCGGTGATACGCTCCCTAAGCACAAAAGTGACATTTCATCGAGAGTGTATTGGTAGGTTGCGAACGTCCTTAACTGCGCATGCAAGTGTATGCGTGTCTCGTTAGCAGAAAACATTCAATACAGAGGTTCTTCCGATGTTTCCTTCCAGGAATCGTGTAGGTTCCCACACACGAGCGAGAACCTTTCAATTATAAATACCTACTGAATATGTAGGGTACACAAGGGAGAAACAGCTCACCTCCTCTAACAAGAATACACAACGTCTCTCCGGACGCTTGACGGGGACGGGACACCGTCGTGTCTTCGCTTGTCATAAATAACGATTATCGCAACCCCTGGCTGAACTCTTTCGCTGGCCCAAACCGTGTCGTCGTTAGTTCCTTATCAGTACAACATTTTTAATCACTCTTCGATGTTCTAGCTCGTGGTGCCGTGCCTATACCTCTATAGCGATGACGCCACGAAGCTGTTTGTCTTAATTGAAAGACACACAGCCAACGCATCCCTTCCGATGATGATAAGGAAACCTGTTTTCTGCCTTGTGCTTGTTCGAGTTCGAACTGAATTTGTCGTTCTTGGAGGTGGCGCTGACGGCGACTCCTATCGACGCAGGGTATACTAAACACATTCTTAGCACCGTTGCGTTGTTGTAAAGGGAAATCATCGCCACCGCCGATGACATTCCTGCACATGCGCACTGCAGCGTGGGACACATTCTGCCCGTCCAACAGGATGACCTCCTTCTCGTGTACTTTCCGGTTCGGGATGGGATGGGATGCGGTGGTCACCGAAACAAAATATTTTCTGGTTGGTATGCACATCACTGCATCGGAGATTATGCGTAGAGTAGCTTGAAATTGGGATTCTTTCTTTCTCATCCTACAACGATCAGTAATTCAGTGGGAAAATGTGCAAAGCAATTGCAATCAGTTCGGAAAATATGACGAATTTATCCGTATGTAATAATTGGCAAAATGTGCTTAGCGAAGCAAAAGATTTGGGGACCTCTGATGTTGCCTTCTAGGACAATTGCAGCCTCCATTGCCACCTCAAAGCTTGTCCAGTGCAACTAAGGGCGAACAAAAATTATCGTTGAGCTTGTTCTGTTTGAATTTTGATTTTAACAGATTAACGAAATCCGGCCAAATTTGCTTTTATGACACAAATTTACGTTGATAGACAAGCGTTAGTGCCCTCGGAATCACTATACGGACTTCCTAGTAGCAAGATGTGATGTCTACTCAAGAAAAGCCTACAGTACCTACCACTTTTGACGAGTTCCAGTATTTCGGTACCAAAGCATCCAGTAAATATAGAAAATAAGGCCCTAAAATTCGAGATTTCTGGAAAATAACTAAAATGTCTGCTGATGCAATAAACTAACTGTGTATGAAATGTATATTTTTCTAGTTTTCTGATTTGAAGTTTACAACATCTTTTTGGGGTCTCCAGTTAGCCTAGTGGTTAAGGCTATGGATCGCCAATCCGGAGACGGCGGGTTCGATTCCCGTTCCGGTCGGGAAAATTTTCTCGACTCCCTGGGCATAGTGTATCATTGTACTTGCCACACAATGTACAAATTCATGCAATGGCAGGCAAAGAAAGCCCTTCAATTAATAACTGTGGAAGTGCTCTAAGAACACTAAGTTGAAGAGAGGCAGGCCAAGTTCCGATGCGAACGTCGAGCCATAAAGAAGAAGAAGAAGAACATCTTTTTGGAGATTCTGCTGTTTTTAGGTGTCCGAAATTAAACGTGGACAGGCTTTATTGAAACATACTGAATGTCTACTACTGTACCTTTCCAACCGCAAAGCATTTGTAGAAGTGAATTCTGAAAGCTCGAAGTCCTTTGACATATCTTCTAGCGTTCCTCAAGGTAGTGTCCTCTAGACCCCTTCATCTTCGTGCTGTTTATCAACGATGTGGGCGGATCTGTTCAGGAAAGCCTCTGTAGTTTGAACGCTGACGATATAAACATTTTAAAAGTCATTGTCATGGTTCGAAATTGCCTTGAACTGCAAATCAACATTACCAAGCTGCTGTACTGGTGCCATGAACGCTTGCTGCAGCTTGATTTGTCTGGAAAAACTACCGACAGTCCCAACAGACAGTTCTGCAGGTGCTCTCGTTGAATACTTATTAACCTTACCGGTCAGACTAAGATCTGAGTCTTCTCTGCTGTACGTAGGATTCGTCTCCATTGCGCACTCTGTGAAGAGTCCGGAAATCGTCTTTCACTTGATCGGTTCACCTAGCTCGCTGCGCAACACGTCTTCTTGTACCGCTCGAATGGCTCTCGAGAACCATTTTTATCGGGTTGCTATCCGTCATCCTGATGACGTGACCCGCCCACCGTAGCCTCCTGATTTTCGTGATGGTGATGGTTGGTTTTCTCAGCAGCTGATGCAGCTCGTGGTTCATTCGCCTTCTACAAGTCCCGTCTTCCATCTGCACTCCGCCGTAGATGGTACGCAACACCTTCCATTCGAAAACTCCAAGGGCGCGTTGATCCTCTGCACGTAGAGTCCATGTTTCGGGCCCATAAAGGACTACGGTCTAATCAGCGTTTTGTAGATAGTTAACTTCGTGTGACGGCGATTTTTGTTCGATCGTAGAGTTCCGTGTAGTCCAAAGTAAGCTTGATTTCTTACCAATTTCTTTACTGGTGTTGTTCTCGGCGTAAGTGAGCCCAAGTACACGAATTCTTCAACCGCCTCGATTTCATTACCGTCGATAGAAATTCTGGGTGGCGGGCGCAGTCATTCCTCTATCATGTTTTTTTTTCTGCAACACATTAATGACTAATCCGATTCGCCTGACTTCATTGTTTAGTCGGATGTACGTTTCCGCCATCATCTCATATTTGCGAGCTATAATATCAATATCGTCAGCGAAACCATGCAGCTGAACGGACTTCATGAAAATCGTTCCGCTCGTGTTTATCCTCGCTCTCCTTATTACACCCTCTTAAGCAATGTTAAACAGCAAGCACGAAAGACCATCACCTTGCCGTAACACTGTGCGAGATTTGAAGGCACTCGAGAGTGTCCCTGATACTTGAACAACGCACATCCCTCGATCCATCGTCGCCTTGATCAATCGTGTCAGTTCATCCGGGTATCCGTATTCGTGCATAATCTGCCATAGCTGGTCTGGATCGATTGTGTCATACGCCGATTTAAAATTGATGAACAAGTGATGTTTGGGTACGTTGTATTCGCGGCATTTCTGCGACACCTGGCGGATGGCGAACATCTTGTCCGTTATAGCACGTTCCCCCTTAAATCCAGCCTGTTATTGCCCCACGAACTCCCTTGCAATTGGTGATAGACGGTGGCATACAATTTGGGAGAGTATCTTGTAGGTAGCGCTCACTAGTGTGATCGCGGGATAGTTCTCGCAATCCAACTTGTCGCCCTTATTGTAGATAGGACACACGATACCTTCCGTTGATTCCTAATGACCTGGTAATGACCCAGTGTAGCGCTCTCACCAGTGCTTCCCACCGTATTTCAGAAGCACGCTTGCTGTTTTTCAACCGGCCAAACCTCCTCCTCAATCTCTTGGAGGATGAGGCCAGAAGTATTTCGTCCTGCGATTGTTGCTATTGCGCTGGGTCATGGGGGGGGGGGGGGGTGATGTTACGCCAAGAAGAAGAAGAATATAAAATTAATTTAAGCATCAATACGTATGATTTGTATCGGAGACAAAATAATAAGAATAGTTCTGTGGGTCCCATTAATGTCCCTCAGATTGAGCAACACTGCTCTACAACCTTGATACGAAGCTTTTTTCCGTTCCGCGCGTTCGATGTGATTCTAATCCCAGTCAATCCCCTACCTGTGTAGCTTCCGTCATGCTAAACCACACATCCTCCGGATCTCTCAAGTGTTAAACATTGAACCACAAACAGCATCATCCCTGTTTGAAGCTTCTCAGCACATGTGCCATTGGCAAACCTGCACTCTACGTCATACAGCAGGGAGATATATCCGGTACTCAATAGCCCAATCCCACACATACGCAAACCTCAGTTGCATAGACCCGACATAGACGCAAATGAACGGATTTCTTTGAACAACCAGCCCCAAAAAAAGTAGATCATTCGTAGTCTGCATGCACGCCGGAGCCTCAACCAAATCGAAAGTCGTATCGTTTCGCTACTGGCAGGGTTCCATCGAGACCGCCCGCCCGCACCATAGTACCTTCACGCTCATCGTCATCAACAACATCCACCACACCACCTTCACCTACCTCAATCATCGCATCGCCTGCACCACCGTCATCATCCGTAAAGAGCTACTACACGAGAATCGACGTGAACTACGAAAAGCGGGTTTCCTCAAGTACGGCAGTTATTTACCTTGTGCCCACCTCTCCCATCCTCTGGGGTCTTCGCCTGGTACCCGTGTGTCACTCACTCCAGTTCCACCCTAGAAAGCCGCACAGCTAGCAGCAGTCAGTGGCTCTTTTTGCTTGCAGTACGAATACATGAACAAATCACACCACCACCCAGCCGTGTCGTCTCGTCAGACAGCGACCGACGACAACCAGCCTGATTTGGTCTGCTGGCTGGCCGCTCACTGCTCGCTCGCTTCGAATCACCGCCGCCGTGGTCCGTGAGAGATGAAAACAACAAAAAGCGTATACTGTAGTCTTCACTACCACCGGGTTCCTCTCATCCCACGGTTTGTGGTGGCTGTGGTGGTGGTGGCCGTTCAATGCGCCTTCCCATTAGGCAGCTTTCCCATGGAGGTATTCGAGATCGTCCAAGCAGGTCTGTTGTCGACGACGGCGATGACGACAGGCGGCGAGAAATAACGCACACTTTCGACCTCCTATGTACCGGGGAGATTCTACTGGTGTGTAGTAGAGGGCATAGACGGTAGAAAACAGAACTGGCTGCACGTGTGGCTTCATTGATTGAGCGCATCGCGCATCAGGGCCCCGTTCGTTTCTGGATTCCGACGACCCCGATGTGTATTGGGCAGGCCAGTGAGGTGGGTGCGACCTGCACCAGCACTCCAATCACTTCATCATCTAATGACCGGACCGCAGCTCAATCGCAGTCGCAGGCAATCCACGATGATGCGAACGCTGGCTGTTAGGCTGAGCTTGTAGAATTTCCCTGCAAAAAAGCGCGTTATTCGATTAAAGAAACATTAGCATTTTCACGATGCTGCAAAACAGCGGAACGTTCAGCGAGTCTAAACACAACGCAGTCGTCGGTCGATGACTCTTCTTCAGCCGCTGCTCAACGCCAGCATAGCAGTGGTGATTGGAAATTTCAGACAGTTTTTGCAGGTCAGGTGAATTCGAAACGGGAGCGGAAGAGAATCGCGTGAGTGATGCTCTAGCAAGGGCGCAGTGGTTTTCAACTGTGTGGATGATTTTGTTAAACTGATGTAGTCTAGAGTTTGTTAGGAACCTCAATTGTATTGGTTCGACAGTCTTATGCATGAATCAAGCAAATTACAATGTATAATGTTGTCACTCCGACGTTTCGGTTTTTGTTTATAATCTTTCTCAGGAATAAAGTATTCTATTCCATGTATAAGTATACGCCTATCTGTCAGTAGAACAGTACAAACGATGCAAGGAAAACGGCAAATGCTCTCATTACTAGAACAACATACGATACAGTAGACGTTTGCTAACTGCAACAAGTGACAGACGCCAAAGAACTGTCAATTACTGCATAATGCAGCCAATCTGCATTAGAAAAACATCGCATCGCAGCAAACGTGCATATGAAAAACATCGCATCGTTGTTGACATTTCATTTTGACGGATAACTGCGGTGCGATAACTGCAAAATTGTTGCACTGAGCAGACTTGCAGTTAAAGCGTTTGCACCGAACGAACGTCTACTGTATCGTTATCCGTTCGCTTGCCACATACAACTGATTCCACAAATGTCTCAAGGAAACCGGACAACATGACAGGCTAAATGATACCAAATGACACAGACCCCTTCCCAAGTAAAACTTTGATGACAAATTAGTCTTTCAGCGGTTTTGAGAACCGTCATAAAACCAAATACCTTTTATTTTTATTGTATGATGGCTTTAAGAACCTCTACTAGTCTATTTGACAAAAATGTTTCTTGGGTTATGACCTACTGTGAATCTCATCAGAAATTTTCGATAGAAACATAATCAACAGTGGTAGATGGCCTTCAACGTGGTTATATACAAGTTTGCACTTTTTCAGCTTTATTTTTTCATCACAAACTTGATGAAAGCGGCCAGCCGGAATGTCAGCAACGAATCTATGTTATTTTTTGCCCCTCTAGCAAAAAATAATCCCATCCTTTTACATCAATGAAAGCTAATCAATCACCTTTTTTCTCACTCTCTCCACCCGTTTTCAGACCGACCTGTGCGGTATCAAATGGCGTAAGTTGGTACAGGGTGAACGACCGAACGCGTCCAGCTACCCGCTGGACGATCCGGTCCTGCGGTCCTACTCGAAATGCCTCGAGGTGGACATCCTGTGCGTGTGGCGGCGGGTGGCCGCCCCCAAGCCCGCCGAACAGGACCAGAATGTGTTTGAAATAAGCATGCCCGGTCCGGTGACGGGCGGGTCGGTCATCCATCCGCCACTGTCACTGACGGCCGCCAAAGAGCTGTGGATTTTCTGGTACGGCGAGGAGCCGGACCTAACCGAGCTGGTCGATCCCGAGCTGCTCAAGTCTTCCGGTAAGTATTTGGAAATTAGTACGTGTATGTTTATTTTGTAGTCTGTGCTTGGGAATCTTCGTAAGAGTTCGTTGAAATTAATCGTACAACTAATTCGTATCAGCTAATTCAAGTTGTTTGCTGTTCATATCATAAAAATTGTTATCGCAAATCAAATTTAGGGACAATCAAACCAAATCAGCTTTCTAGTCAAGCGGTCGCTAGCTACACTCAACCCGTTTGTTGCGGTTCTCTTTCCTGGTGATGGTCGTTATCAACGCGTTGCTTTTGCTACCGTTGAAGGCGATCCACCGTCGCGTAAAAGTAGTTGGTTTTATCACTTTCATTTCGCCTTTTTTCGCGTGTGCTTTTCAAGCGCCAAATAAGCGGTTGATAGACTTCCTTGCGTAGCCACAGAAGCGCCACAAAATCGGTGTCGGCGGTGCGCGCGATAAACTGCGATAAGAGTAGGATAAGAGCTGAATGTGTACTCTTTTGTCTACACATTGATTGGCTGCCTGCGTTGTTTAGCTGTGGTCTTTCACTTTGCTTCGCAATTAATGCAACGCTTCCTGATTGAAATCGAAGGGGTCTATCGCTCTTTGTGCAGTTATCACAGTAGGTTATCGGAAATGCAATGAAATTAATACACCTGATTTCTGATTGATCCGTTTAGTATTGGTCACTTTTGTTTTTCTTGACAATTGGAACGGAATGTAAGGAACACAGATTGTAGGTATTCAGCAACTTTTAAATGCCTAGGTTTATTATTATTATTATTATCTTTATTATCGAGATTTTCAGCCAGGGGCTGGTTCATCTCCGAGGGTTAAAGGGAAGAGGGCTTCGCAGTGAGAGGCCCCCCTGTCAAACAGTGTTGGTTTACAAATTGAGATAAATATTACTTAAACTAATACAATCTGTCATACAAATCCAATATGCGTAATCCGAGTCTGTCAAGTAGAAATAGCGGGGTCCTTCTGTTGTTTTTCATGTTGAATCGGGTTGGTAGTCAAATATTCTTGTACAGTCCAGCGTCTTTGATGAAAGATAAAAGTGTAGCTTCGTTGATCGGGTCATTTGCCAAAGCATCTTTTATGCTATTTGGGATAGCATTGCGGATGCGAGTGTCGTGGTAACAGGGACAGTTGATTATCAAATGTTCTACTGTCATGATAATGTTACATGTGGAACAATTTTTACGAAAAGACCCTCTATTATCCATGTTATGTGTGACATGAGTGTGCCCTGTTCTTAGTCGAGATAGAACTTGCTGATCGCGACGACTGGCTGTATCTGTCCATCGGGTGGTTTCTTCTTTTATTTTTCTGATAAATAGGGTTCTTAGTCTAAACCATTCATGTTCCCATGCTAGACGTATTATGGCTTTACACCAAGTTCTCACATCTGCTCCGGGGGTCAGCCTGGAAAACATACGACCGGAACGTCCTCTGGCGGCGAGGAGGTCGGCTTCAACATTACCACGGATTCCACAGTGTCCCGGAACCCACAGAAAGACGGTTTCAGGGCTACAGCTGGACTGGATGGCTTGGATCCAAGGATGACGTGAGGTAGAGGAATTGAGGGTTGTCAGGACGCTAGCAGAGTCGGAGACCACACAGATTGGTTTAGGAGATGGTGTTGTTGTGGCTAGTAGAATTGCAGCTGCTTCCGCGGAGAAAATAGAACATTGATCCGGTAGCCGGTAATAATAGTTGTTATCGATCTCAGCAACTCCAAAGCCAGACCTGTCTGCAGTCTTGGATCCATCTGTGTAGCGAATATGATAGTTACGGTATTTACTGGCAAGTAGCTCTGTGACATGTGCACGCATAGCGGCAGTGTTATCCCCCGCTTTGAAACGTTTCAAGATAGAGAGGTCGACGTAGAAGTTTGGAGCATCCCATCTTCTGGCTCCGACCCAGTGGACCTGCTCAACCAGGGGGAGTTCCTGATGGGTTAGGCTGGCGAGGGCTCTGTTCCCCTCCCTGAGGAGAAAGACCTCCTGGTCTCCGGTCGTTTTTTCGAGGTAACTGATTGTTCTGCAGCATAGGGTTTCGATGGCATAATGTCGAAAAGGGAGGACTCCGAGCTCCACGCAAGCGGCTTCAGCTGGAGTCGAAGGCAGCAGGCCGGCTACTATCCGGATCGCTTGGTTGTATATCGGGGCAAGGCGAGAGAAAATGTGCTCATCTGCTAGACCAAATAGTTCAATGCCATAGACGAGCCGACTGTTAACAGTAGCCTTGGCTACTCTGAGAAGTATGTCCCTATTACTACTTCGATGTGGTTTCGCGAGGGTACGTAATAGGTTTAAACGCGTTTGGCAATTCTTTTTGGTCTCGTTCAGGTGGTTCTCGAAACGGAGTTCACGGTCCAGTCGCACGCCGAGAATAACAATAGATTTTCTGTATGGAATCAGGCGACCGTTAGCGGTGACCGCGGTTGATAGTATCCGGTGGCGTGATCGACACACATGAGAAATGACACTTTTTTCCGCTGATAAAATAAAGCCAGAGGATGTGGCCCATCTGGATATTGCAGACACCGCTGCTTGGAGTTTGCGCCTGATAAATTTTTGAGTGCGACCGATGACTATCAAAACGATATCATCCGCGTACACGAAAATATAGATCTCTTTTGGGAGATCGTTGAAGACGTTGTTCATCAGGATCAAGAAAATGGTGACGGCTATCACCGATCCCTGGGGTACCCCAGTTTCTTCGTTTCGAATCGAGGAGCGGTCGTTTCCAATGATGACCTGAAAAGTTCTACCACTCAGAAATTGTTTCAAGAAGTGGAGAATGTTGCCGCTCAACCCCCAGTCAGCAAGTTGTTGAATGGCGCGGGGCGTCCACGCACGATTATACGCTTTAGCCAGATCTAACGAAGCGATATCAACATGAAGGTCCTGATTAATCGCATCACGAAGAACGTCGCCCAATCCAGCGAAGTAGGTTCCAGTTCCATGGCCGGGGCGGAAAGCGTGTTGCCGATGATCAAGAAGTTGTTTATCCTCCAAAAAGTGGATCAGTCGGCGATTCACCATTCGCTCTAGGATTTTACTAGCGCAGCATGTAAGGGAGATCGGGCGAAAGTCTTCAGGAGATGTTGAAGCAGTCTTGTTTTTTGGGATGGGCACAATAAGGCTATGGGTCCAGGCATTTGGAAGAATGTTTTCAGTCCAGGTTTTGTTTAGAAGTTCGAGAAAAGTTACTTTTGATTCTGTTGTGAGATGACGAAATAACGGATACCCAAGTTCATCCGGGCCAGCTGATTTGCCTTTACTACGTCGCAGGGCGAAATTCAATTCTTCCATTCGGAAACGTTTGTTGATAGGAAGTGGTTCCGTGTCTTCTGGGATTTTTAAGTTGACCATACTGTTAGTGGAAACATGGTTGCGTCGAATAAAGTCGTCGTTGTAACGATCAATTGATGAAAGGGATGCAAAATGATCCGCTAGTGCATTGGCTATTATTATTGGGTCTCGAGTGAGACCGGTTGGCAACTTTAGGGTCATTCCAGTGGCTCTTCGTTTACCATTTAAAGCATTAATTCGCTTCCAAAGTTCAGAGACTGACTGATTGGCATTTATCCCCTCCAAGAATTCTTCAAAACTTTTGGATTTAGCTTCTCGGATTTGCTGGCGACATTCGTTTCTTTTTGAACGGTAAATCTCCATCATATGTTGTTTGTTCGGATGGTTACTAGGGAGACGTTTGGCAGCTCGGAGAGCTTTTCTTCTCTCCTTAACTACTTTCTTTATATCCGGAGACCACCAGGGGAGTGATCTACGACCAGGATTTGGAGATGTACGTGGGATTGACGAAGAGGCTGCAATGTGGAGTGCATCGAGGAATTCTTCAATGTTGCTTGGAGCTGAATCATGGAGTGCTGCATTTATTGATTCCTGGAATGTCGACCAGTCCGCCTGATCATATTTCCAGCGAGGGCGACGAGATATCCTTTGGGGCTGTTCGTCGACGCGAATCGAGATCG